>NW_006408530.1:2701139-2725067 GCF_000296735.1 Chrysochloris asiatica | reverse complement strand
TGGTACTGTAGGATAAGCACTGAACTTCAATTTCAGCTTGAACAGCAAGGTTGGGAGTTCAAACTCATCAACCACTCCTTGGAAATCTTTACAGAGTCACTATGAGTGAGAAGCGATGTGATGGAACTTAACAACAACAAAATATATATACTTTTTTTATGAAAGCAAAGATATGAACATAATGGATCTTTGAACAGCAGGTCATTGATTATTACAAAGAGTCTTATAGACCTTGGGAATTGCCCAAAATGTAGGAAAAGATGCTGCTGTCCACATTATCCTCGAAAAGGATACAGGGATTCATACACAAAAGAAGCTGAGTAATCTTGATGATACAGTTGACATCAAGGTGTGAAATAACATTAGAAGAATACTTTCCTTCTTTTTTTTTTCCGATGTACAGAATCCAGGCCCTCACTTCCTAAAGGTCCCCATGTTAATTCTGAATACAGCCAAATTTGGGAAACAATGGTTTAGATTATAATAGAATTAGATATTTTTCTAATTTAATTTGGATTTAAAGTATACAATTATTATATAGTATCATACAGTGGCATAGAATCACATTTTTTACTTCAAGTATATTCCCAAATATGAATATTTGTATTTTCTAAAAATAGGCAACAAGAGTATCATTTAAGTAAACTCACAAAAATATTTCCAATGCAATAGTAAGGAGCAGAAACAAAATATACAATTTTAAAAGGTTTTGTACATATTTTTATAAACTCATTAATATATTTCCAATATGTCATAATAAATGTGCTACTTTGAAAAAAATCTTTGCATGAATGATTGTTGTTGTTGTTGAGTGTTGTTGAGTTGGTTCCTACTCATCACCACCCTGTATAGTGCCTGGTGAGTTTGAACGACTGACCTTGTGATTAAAATCAATCTTGTGGTCCAGTGCTTTATCCTGCATTCCCACACAGGGACTCCTAGTGTTTAATTTTATTTGTACCATCACCTATCTATTTAAGGACATTGGAGTTTTGAGATGACAATAAACAACTGAGAGAATATCACTTTTAATAACATTCTAGGTGTTTTGAAATTTTCAGCTTTCTCTGACAACTCTAGATATACCTGGTATTTTGTTTGATTTTTTAAATCCAAGAAAGGAAAAATAATGAGGATGATCTGTCTAAAATTCTTTAGTTTTCTAAATCTATTAGATGTTTTTCTGTGCTCCCTTAAAGCATACCTCTGGTGTGAGTCTTTATGGCTTACATTTCTTTACAGAACATTGGGGAAATAAAATTGCAAAATCTCTAGTCAGGGTATATGGTGGTAGTGGTGGTGGTGGTTGTGTGCTATGGAGTTGGTTCCAACTCATAGCTATCCTGTATATGCTTTCTGAGGCTGTAAATCTTCATGGGAGCCAAAAGCCTCATCCTTTTTCTATTGAACTGTTACTAGTTTCGAACTGCTGACATTGAGATTAGCAGCCCAACTCGTAACCACTATGCTACCAGAGATCCTCAATAAATTTCTGGTTAAAGTCCATTGTATTTGAACCAACTGATTTTTAAAAAGTATTCTCTTCTGCTAAATCTTAGAGTTTTAGTAAGTGATTTAATAATCTCGTAAAAGTCTTTATCTGTAATTTGTTGTTGTTAAGTGCCGTCGAGTCAGTTCCGACCCATAGCGACCCTGTACAGGGTTTCCGAGGGTGTAAATCTTTACGGGAGTAGAAAGCCTTATCTTTCTCCCGCGGAGCGGCTGGTAGTTTCGAACCGCTGACCTTAAGGTTCGCAGCCCGAGTCGTAACCACTAAATAGTTTTCAATATTTTATTCCAAATAAGATTCTTGGCATAAGAGCATTATAGGATATGGTTATATAATCACAACATGAAGTAAGATAAACATTTAGAATTAGTTGAAATAATAAAGGATTCATTGTAGTTAAAATAATTGAAAAAATAGTACTCATTCATAATAAACCATGCTAAAAATTTAGAATGTATTATAACTCTCTTGGTTAATTTTCTATGCCTATGAAGTATAAAAGTGGGTTTTCCAGCATCCTGTTGCTTACATATTTTTCCTTATGATTTTCTAATTTAGAAGTGTGATCTTGGTATTGAAAGAAATTGAAGCTAGCAGGAGACTAATGTTGTAGTACTTGTTCTGCTACTAAATCCCCATGGAATTTAGATGTCTGACTTTTCTTTTCTTAACTTTGATATCCTCATTGTAAAAATCCATCTGTTGGATCTGATGATCTCTAATAAATCTTGCATTTCTAACATACTGTGATTATATGACTATGTCCTGTGGCTTACAAAGCATGTTAACTTTTAACTAGTGGAATATGATAGAAAATCCTTTTTTTAACTTAGTCTCTATATACTGCAACTATAGTGAGTCTCTTCATATATATATATTTTTATCATAATAATGAGCTTTATTAGGGAAGTTAACAGGTTATAATTCAAGGTCAGAAATGATCAAGATACAGCTCTTCAGTCAGGAAAGCCTCTTCCCAGCCATGCCCACAGCACACCTCTCACTGGTTCTCTTCTTAGGAAATGTTGTAAAGTTATTTTAGAGCTGCAGATAAATATCTGAAGGGGAATGCTATTCTATCATAATTCTCAGCTTAAAGGCACTCAACTCTGGCTCTCTGGGCTAGCAAACTTAACTCCCCCAATTAAGAGCCTGGAGATACTACACTCTTCAAGCAAGCCTCCTGACCTATGGCACTCAGCTTTACTTGTTCTTGTATTCTGACTTCCATGAGTATTGATTGTGGATACAAGTAAGATTAAATCCTTAACAACTTCAAACTATTCTCTGTTAATCATGATGCTTATTGTTCCAGTTTTGAGTATTTTTGGTTTCTTTGCATTGAACTGGAAGCCATACTGAAAGCTGTAGTCCTTGGTCTTCATCAGAAAGTGCTTAGGTTTCCTTGCTTTCAGCAACATGGATATGTCATCTTTGTGGTGACTTTCTTCAATCCTGATGCCACATTCTTCATATAGTCCATTGTTTTGGGTTATCTGCTGAGCATGCAAATTGAATAAGTAAGGCAAAAAGATACTACCCGGGAACACTTATTGACTAATTCTAAACTGTACACTATCCCCTTGTTCTGTTTGAAGGACTACCTCTTGGTCAACATACAGGTTCCACATGAGTGCATTAAGTGGTTTGGAATTCCCATTCCTCACAATGTTATCCATATTTTGTTATGACCCACAGAGTTAAATACCTTTGCATAGTCAATAAAGCACAAGTAAATATCTTTCTGACATCCTCTCCTTCCATTCAAGATGTATCTGACATCAGTAATGAGATACATTTTATACCCTTTTCTTAATCTGGCTTGGATTTCTAGCCAGTCCTTATTGATGTATTGCTATAATAGTTTTTATATTATCTTCAACAAAACTTTATTTGCATGTGACGTTAATGATATTATTTACTACTCTCCCCTTCTGTAGGATCACCTGTCTTTGCAATGGGCATAAATATGGATCTCTTACAGTTTAATTGGCCAGATAACTGTCTTCTAAATTTCTTGGCATTTACTTATGAATACTTTCAGTGTAACATCAATTTGTTGAAATATTTCAATTTGTCAACTGAACTCAATCAATAACTAGAACCTTGCTTTTTTAAAAGTTTTTATTGTGAATTGAGTGATAGTTTACATGGGAGAACATCAGCTTTACCTTCATCCTATCGTGTTTCATTTCATTGCAATAATTACAATCCCCTACATGTTTCATCAAACAACCAAAGGTTACACCCCGCAAGCCTGCCCCCCAGATATAAGCGCACAGCCCTCTCTCTCCCTGAGTTCAGGGTACCCAGCCACTCCATCTCTCCACATCATCATCTCTGCCTTTGTATCCTGCAAAGTTGTTTGAACTGCAAGGTCGGTGGTTCTAAAGCTCACCAGCTTCTCCCTGGAAACCCTATACAGTGTCACTGTGGGTTGGAACCCACTTAATGGTACTTAACAAAAACAACAACAAATCATATCCTGCAATATACCTGACCTCACCACCTGGATCCCTGTTCCTATATTTTCCCCTTATTTGACATTGGTATTACTTTGATTGGCCTCACAGGTCCTCTGAATTCATTGTTGTAATTTTGTTCTGTTAGGAACTCTGCTATCTGTTGACTGTGTTCTGGGTGGTGTTGCCACATCTGCCAATCTCTGGTTGTTGTATGTTCTTGTTGATTTTCAGTCCAAAGAACTCCCTTTAGGATGTTTTGAAGTAATGGATTGGCTTTGACAAAATCTCTTAGCGTCTGCTTATCCTGGAATATTTTGGTTGCATCATCATATTTGAGTGGCAGTTTTGCCGGGTAGAGGATTCTTGGTTGGCAGGTTATTTTTTCTTTTAGGGTTTTATATATGTTTCCCTATTACCTTCTTGCCTGCATAGTCTATGCTGTGAAGTCAGAGCTTAATCTGATTTGCTTGCCTTTGAAAATAACACTTCTCTTTTCCCTGGCTGCATTTAGTATTCTCCCCTTGTCTTTGATTTTGGAGAGCTTGATTATGATATGTCTTTGTGATTTTCTTTTGGGGTCTACCCATCTTAGGGTTCGTTCAGCTTGAATGCTTATATTTTCATCATTCAAGATGCTAGGGAAATTTTCTTCCAGAGATCCTCAAATATCTCCTCTGTGCACTTCTGTGATTCATCCTGTTCCAGAATATCAATAATTCTTACATTATTCCTCTTCATGGTACCCAGCATGAATCTCAGACTCTCTTCAGATATTTTTTTTATCCCTTTTTCTGTTTGTTCTTCTATTGTAACAGGATTGAGAGATTTGTCTTCCAGCTTGTTTGTTCTGGCTTCCATCTCTTTAATTCTACTCTTTTGCCCTTTCGATGTATTTTCCATTACTGATATTTTATTATTAATGATATGGACCTCTTTTTGCAGATTTTGAATTGTTTCCAATGCTATATCTATCTTGTTTGATTGCCCCTGTAGCACTTTCCTAACTTCTTCCTTATTTTCCTCCATCCCTCTGTGCAGCATTTGGATTTTTCTCATGTCATTCTTCTGTATTCCTTCTCAAGCAGATCCAAGGACTCCTCTTCTTTTAATGGGAAATCTATGTCTGTCTCCAGCTCATTTGTCTCAGTTACTCTTTTCTGGTTTTGGACATGTGCTGAGATCTTTTGTTGTTTTTTTTCTTGAAAATTTTCAATAGTTAGATGTGTTTTCAATGATTAAATGAATGCATGTTGCTATGTTGTTATGTTGTTAAGCTTACTGTCTTTTGGTGGATGTAACCTGGAGATAGGCTTCCCTTTTCATGTGTAATGCCTAGCAGCTGGTATTGGCTCTTGTCCAGAAGGTGGGATATTATGGGGTATGCTTGTAGCTTGTCTATATGGGCACGATTGTTGTGTCTTCTTGGGTGATGTAGGGGGAGAAAGCTACCAACCCCAGGAAAAAAAGTGAGACCAAAAGGACCAAAAATAGAAACAATATAAAAGCAGAGACAAAAACCACCACTCAAAACCAAAAACAAAACTGTAGCTGACTGCCCAGTAGCCTTTGCTGCACAGGTCGGTGTACGTGCAGAGTAGAGACCTCCAGTGGTGGATGGTGGTGTCCCCTCACTCTAGCCCCTCGTCTAGTCACCACTGTGGAGGTGTGCAGATAGATATTGAGAAATGAATGGAAGAAATATTGTCCACTATTTTTATCTCTGTAGGTCAGTTAAGTGTCTGTGTATGCACAACATAATTCTCAAAATAGCTGCGTCCTTGTATATAGTAGTTGGTGTTGGCTCTTGCCTTTTATGTTGGGGTTTTAGAAGGTACTAATACAATTTGGCTGTATGGCCAGACCTGCTGCCTCTTGTTAGGTAAGGCAGGAATGAAGTGTCCCACCCAAGTCAACTTTAGGGCTGAATTCCAGAGTCAGACATCATAAGAAGCAGCCAAAGGATTAGCTTATGGGACCACTGGGGCTCCCAGGAATCTCTTCCCTCTGCCGTGAGGAAACTATGAGCACAGTGCTGAACCCCTTTGGCAGTGCTCTACCACCCACCTGAAGGTGTCTGGGCTGGGTAGAGAGGGTGCAACTGAGGAGAGAAAGTAAGAAAAGTGAAAAATCCATCACACCTCCTTTTCCAGATGCCGGTCCCTGGCTTTTAGTGCTGTATCAGTGTATCAGCTTGGCTATGGCCCCACCCTCTCACCTCAGCCCAGGCCAAGGGGCCTGTAGGAAGCATCCCGATCGATTCAGAAATTGCCATGATTTCTCTCCACAGTCAGATTTCTACACAGTTGGATTCAGGAAACTGATGATATTCACCTTATATTAGATCCAAATCTCTGGAGCTGCTCTGGGAAAGTGCCTTCTCTGATTTTCTTGTGTTAACACTGAGGAGCCTCCTCTACCTGTCTCTGCTTCTCTGGCCCCTAAACCAGAAGTCCCTCATATATTCTTTGTTGAAGAATAATGAAAGTACCATGGACTGGTGAAGAACAAATAAGTCTGTCTTGAAAGAAATATAGCCAGAATGCTCAGTAGAAGTCAGGGAATTTGCCTCAGGTCCTTTAGATCGATCATGGTTGGTAAACTAGAGGCCTCTCAAAAAAGGGAAGACCCCTAATGTGATGGATTGACAATGTGCTGCATCAACGGACTTACCCATAACTGGAAGGATGTGCAGAACTGGCTGTGTTTCATTCTGTTTACATAATGTTATGAGTGGAAACTGACTTGAGGGCACTAACAATAATTTTCATGCTTTCAAATATAAGATTTATCTGTTGACTATAAGATTTATCTATGACTATCCTTTAAAAACAGATCTCTAAGTAATAAATCCCAACGTAGTGATATGGGAATTTGCTCTGTTAATAAAAAAATGAGTCTTATGATCAAGCACATTTTTAACACATTAAATTATGACATTTAGCAATAGAAAAAATTACATTATATATTAAAATTTGGTTGCAAGTGATGGAAAATTCAACTTAAGTTTGAATGCACATACATCAAAGAGGAATTTATTGGAGCATTCAAATTAAAAATCCAGAAGTAAAATATTCTTCAATCTCGAGGAAATTCAGAGTCTCGCATATTGTGTGGTTTCTTTTTCTTGTGTATGTTTATTTGTGTATTAGGATGTTCCCACTTTTTCTCTTGTTGTATTTTCCCTTATACGTCACTCTTCATGCATCATTATCCTAAAAGCCCGAGGCTTACATTTTACTACTCCTAGTAAACGGTGTGGAGCCATAGGATAAGCACTCAACCACAAAGTCTATTTGAACTGCAATGTCAGCAGTTCAAACCCACCAGCTGCTCCTCAGAAACCCTATCCTGGGTCGCTATGAGTCAGAACTGACTCAACAGTACTTAACACACCAACATGTAAACTCTAATAAACTTTCCTACTGATCTCGCCACAAAATCCCTAGTTCTACTCTGATTGTCCATTATTGGGATATATGCCTTCCCTGGATCAACCTTGCTGTGCAATCTGAAATACAGTAAGTTGTTGGCTATGCCTGCATCAAACACCCAGGCCTGAAACATCTGCTCAATACAGAGATAAGTTAGTAGAGGAGAATTGTTCTTGACAATAAAACAGGTATTATCAGAAGGAGACTTTAACTACCTACCATATTGTTTATAGAAAATTCTACTGGTATGAGGGAGTTTGGGACCCAAGTCTAGACAGCCAGATGAATGGGAATTCAACCTGTCCTTTATTACTTCTCATCACTTCTCATCCAACATATTTTTATTCAGTACCTTCCAAGCTTTGTGAAATTGGTTCATGTTCTTCTGTCCTTCCCTAATTTTGTAGTTCTGAAAAAAAGTGAAAGGAAGCTCTTTCTCAGAAAATATAGTAGAAAAGCAAGTCATTTGCTGCTCTCAAAGTTTAAGGAATAAAATGTTGAAAGTGTAAATATATGCCATGGTGGTGGTGCTGGTTGTATGTTGTTGAGCCAATTCTAATGCATAGCGACCCTGTGCAGAGTTTCCTGGTTTTTGTGGAAACAGAAAGTCTCATCTTTCTCCCTTTAAGTGGCTCATAACTTGGAACTTCTGATCTTGTGGTTAGCAGCCCAGTTTGTAATCTACTATGCTACCAGAGTTCCTAATATATGTCATTTGTTGTTGTTAAGAGCCGTTGACTTTGTTCTGACCAGTAGTAACCCTTTGTAAGGTTTCTGAGGAGTGACTGGTGAGTTTGAACCACTGACATTGTGGTTCAAACTGACATTGCAGTCCAGCATATTAACCCACAGTGCCACACCAGGACTCCAATATATGCCATTGTTGTCATTGTTGTTGTGAAGTGCCGTCGAGTCGCTTCTGACCCATAGTGACCCTGGATAGGGTTTCCACGGAGCAGCTGGTGAGCTTGAACAGCCGACCTTGCAGTTCAAATGGCTTCGCAGTCTGGCGCATTAACCCACAGTGCCACATCAGGACGCCGTAATATATGACATAATTGTTATATATTAAAGAATAGGAACTTAAACTTAATTTTCAAAGTTTATCCCAAAGAACAAATTTAAAACTTTTTACAAAAATTTCCGTGTATTTGTTTCATAACTGGATTTGATTAAGAATGTATATTCTAAATATAAATATGGCTCACCATATCGTTGTTAGAATAAAACCAGAAATTTTATATTTCTGAACCACAATTATCCTGAGCATTGAAAACAAACATATTTCTTTTGGTTTCCAAGTATAATGTATTATAATAATAAAAATTTCAAGTATTAATATTTCTGAACACATAAAATATTTAACATTTTTAAAAGATAAAATAAGCAATCTATATTTTAAACCACAAAGATAAATAGGGTGTTAATTTATCTTATTAACTTGTTAAATATTTTGTGTTGTTAGAAATATTCCTTCTGTGGCACTGCAGGATAATGCACAGTAAGGTCAGTTTAAGCCACAAAATCAACGGATCAAATTCACTAGCCACTCCCTGTTAACACTATACATAGTCACTATGGGTTGAAACTTTCTCGACTTCACTTAACAGCAACAACAACATTTTTAGTTTACTCATTTTAATAATTTTTATCACACATTGATAGTTGATATCTATCCATAAGGGTATCAGTTTCCTATGGTTGCTGTAACAAATTGCCCCAATTTTAGTGGCTTAAAACATTGCCAATTTGTTAACTAACAATTTTGAATCCTAAAGTCCAAAATATATGTACATTTTATGAGACTAAAATAAAGGTGTCTGTAAAACTGATTTCTTCTGGAAGCTTTATTGAACAATCCTTTTTTTTTTTTTTTTTTTTTTTGCTTTCTCTAGCTTCTGGAAGTTGACCAATTGTTAGAAACTTCTTCCTTGCATCAAATCACCTTGTCTTCTCTGTTTCTATGGCTGAAGGCCTTCCTATTCATCTGTATTCAAATATGCCTCTGCCACCATCTTACAAGGATACTAGTAATTACATTTATTTCTCACTTTAAAAATCCAGAATAATCTCTCCATCTCAAGAGCCTTAATTTAATTACATATGAAAAGTACCTTTTGCCATATAATTCAAGGTACTGTTGTTGTTGTTGATGTGTGCCATAGAGTCGGTTCCGACTCATAGCGACCCAGTACAGGGTTTCTGAGGCTGTAAATCTTGACGGGAGCAGAACGCCTCATCTTTCTCCCGCGGAACAGCTGGTAGTTTCGAACTGCTGAGCTTGCGGCTCGCAGCTCGATTCATAACCACTAGTATGACATGAATATTTTTGGAAGCCATTATTTAGTATATAACAATAGAAAACGTAATTTCTAGCTGAATATGAACCTTGATAAAACATATTTGTAAGACACTAGCATAAAAACGTGCTTCTTAGGACTTCTGGATCTAGCTAGAATGAAATAATCACATCATATTGTTCCCTTTGATCACAACTATAAATTCTGGATACAGTATAGGAAGCGATTGTGTGAGGACTTTGAAAAGAATTTAAGAGCAGTCAAAATGGCAAAAGAAATTAAAATCCAAAGTATGACCAATAGAGATGTGCCTTCACTGTTATTTTTTACCTTCCATATATCTGGTGTGATGCTGTATGGTCAGCACTGGACTGCAAACCACAAAGTCAGCAGTTCAAACCCACCAACTGCTCCTCTGAAACCCTATACAGGGTCGCTACGAATTGGAACCGACTTGGTGGCACATAGCAACAACAACTATCATAGTTTAGACTAAGAAAGGTCTTAGCTCCAGACCTGTATAGAAATGAAGAGTTACAAGAAGAAGCTTCCCTTTCTTGTCAGAAAATTAAGATGGAAAGCTCTTGGGGAATGGCGATTGTGCCAAGAAATCTTTGGTGTTTTTTTTTTTCTTTTTCTTTTTCTTTCCTGCTCCTACTGCAAAACATCCTTTATAATGAAGTCATATATTTTAAAGGTGGTGGCGGCAGCAATTGCAATAGCTACCACGTAAGCACTTACAACGCTGCCAGAGAATATGCTCCCCATTCAGAGATAATGTAGAAAGGGGCCTCTGAAGTATGAAAAGTTTAAGAAGAATAACTGGTTGTTTTTTGCTTGGTTTGGTTTGGCTTTCTCTTGCCACTTTGTCCAAGAGATCAGTCCCTGAAAGTACATGGTAGTAAAGGAAGTCCTGATAATAGCCAGAGCACCGAGCAAAGGAGCCCCTGGGAACCGTTAAAAAGAAAATCAAGTGAAGCCTTTAAATCTGTGTTCCATGTCTTAGACTTATTCCTTGGCTGTACATGTGTGAAACTGGCACAAGCAATGCAGTGCATGCTTTGAGAACTGAATGAAATTTCGGAGCATTGAGCAGGTTCCAGATTGACTCCTGGAACATGCACAGGAAAGACCATGCTAATACTACAAACAAAGCAATTCTGGAAAAAATACAGCCCAGAGATTGCCAGAACTTGCTGTTTGAGCCTTACCAGATTGATTGTCTGCTAAAACAGACAAAAATAATGAAAAATTGATCAAAATTCTCCAAATGATTTGCACTTCTTTACACGCCAGACGGCAAAGCCATTTAAACTGCAAGGGCAGTGGTTCAAGCTTACCAGCTGCTTCTCAGAAACCCTATGCAAGTTCGCTATGGGTCAGAATCGACTCCATGGCACTTAAAAAAACAATAGCAATGGGCATTTAGAAACTGCCAAAAGAAAAGATAATCAACACGTGCTAATTGTAAGAATTATCAGACTTTAAAGCAACTATTCTAACTATGCTCCATGACAGTAGGGGATGAATATATTCTTCAGATGAATGTAAAAATAGAAGTTAACAGAAAAGAAAGATAATCTATAAAAAAGAACCAAATGTTAGAAGTGAAAAATACAAAGCACAATTTTGGGAAAAAGTCACTGGATAGGATCAGAAGCTTTGTGGAAATGACAGTGGTGAGATTCATTAACTTAAAAATATGATGGGGCTTGCTTCAAGAAGTTCATGGAAACATTCCATTATCTTTTAATTCCATTCATCCATAAACTTTTTGAAAGCCCCCTTGTATAATGATATATGTTATTCAATATGAACTTCAGAAAGAAAAAGATTGAGGGGGAAAAAAGGAAACACTAGAATCTCAGAGACCTGTGGGACAACATCAACACTTGTGTCAAGTCACAGATTTAGAGGCTAAAGAAGTTGTTGCAGAAGGAAAATAGAGAAATTATGGATATAAATCTCACTGAATTGATAGTCAAAAATGACATATTAAAGAAGCTGAGTGAAACAAAATCAAGAAAAACTCAAAGAAAATTATACTTATACAAAACACATCAAACTGCTAAAAATCAACATAAAATTCTACAAGGAAGATAGATAAACTGACACTGAAGTTAGAGACAAATATTTGAATGATGACAAAGTAAAAATATATTCAATTAAGGGCATATAGTCCTAGTGTGGTGCTGTGAGATAATACACTGGACTACTAAGTCCATTTGAACTGCAGTTCAAACTCACCATCTGATCCTCAGAAGCCATATACAGGGTTGCTATGGGTCAGAACTGACTCCAAGGCACTTAAAAACAACAGCAAAAATCAGTTATAGGCTGAAGGTGTGCTTACAAAATGTCTGTAAGCAAGGTAACCAGTAAGAACTTTATCACACATGTGCATATGGCCTTGGGCCTTAGGTGGGAGGAGAGGGGGAAGGGAGGGAAAGTGTGTGTGGAAGGGGAGGGAAGAAATCTGGTAGGCCCTGCTCCCTGGTCAGACATTTTGCTTATCTGACCTGAGTTTTGTCCCAGATGACTCCAAGATCAGCTTTTCTCCTCTGAGCTGCAGAATAACATTTCTTACATTCCTTTCAACCATTTCAGTTAACAAACAATTGTCAAAATAACCATCTTAAAAATCACAAGCTTCGTTTTTCATGTCCTTCTGTTCTTTCTTTTACCAAACCCCATGCTTCCATGGGTCTGGAGACATCACCATGAACCTCACTTCTGACATGAAATTGTTAAAATTATGGTACCAAACTCTATATTTGTTGTTGTTAGGTGCCAACAAGTGGGTTCCAACTCATAGTGACCCTATGCACAACAGAATGAAATACTGCCTGGTCTTGAGCTGTCCTCACAATTGTTGTTACTTTTGAACTCACTGTTTTGGCCAAAGTGTCAATCCATCTCATTGGTGTTTTCTTCTTTTACACTGACCCTTCATGTTACGAAGCATAATGTCCTTCTCCAGTGACTGGTCCCTGTTGATGTCATCCTGACTTCTAAGGAACACTCTGGCTGCACTACTTTCAAGACAGATTTATTTATTCTTCTTGAAGTCTGTGGTATTTTTAATATTCTTCATCATCACCATAATTCAAATGCATTGATTCTTCTGTTCTTCCTTATGTTTTATCCAACTTTCATATGAGTTTTAGGTAGTTCAAACAAAGTAAGAAGGGGGGGGTCTCGAGTCACTCTAGGTATGGCCTAACTCAGCAGGAAACAAGCTAACCTCAGCAATGAAAAGTTCTGGGAAAGGAAAATATGGGAGAGAGTAAACTGTTTGCTAGAGGAAACAAAGTTATTTAAGAAGAGTAAGTGAGAGGGGAAATCTCTGTAAGGAGAAATAATGTTAATTAAGAGAGGCAAGTGAGGGGACACTATTGTAAGGAAAAATACATTTAGTGATGACAAGCTGGAAACTGAGAAAACAGGATGCAAGGAAACCTTATATGGGCCAATTCCCTTAAGCACTCAAATCAGAAGAATAGCCCACTCACCTGACAAAGGGGTATATAAACAAGAAACCAAATTATACTTAAGGATCTTCCTCCTCTACTTTTGATAGGTGAACACCTATTCTTACCTAGCTCAGTAAGACTCTTGTCTTTCTAACTTCTTTTGTACAGGAAGGATGGTAATATCATTCCAGGGAACTAAAATTCAACCGTGAAAATATGAGGCAAATGATGATGCCATGACTTGGGTCAGGCACAACTTAGTCCTCAGGACTTGTGCAATAGATTTGCCTAATAAAATATGTTGTCTGATTTCTTGACTGCTGTTTCCATGTATATTGATTGTGGATCCAAGCAAAATGAAGTTTTTGACAACATCAATTGTTTCTCAATTTATCGTGACGTATTTATTGGTTCAGTTGTAAGGATTTTTGTTTTCTGTATATTGAGGTATAATCCATACTGAAGGCTGTAATCTTTGATCTCATAACTAAGTATTTCAAGACCTCTTCCCTTCTAGGAGGCAAGGTTATATCATCTGCATATGACAGGTTATTAATGAAACTTCCTCCTATCCTGATACCATGTTCTTTATATAATGCATCTTCTTGGATTATTTGCTCAGCATACAGATGAAATATGCACAGTGATAAAATGCAGTCCTGCCACACACCTTTCCTGATTTTAAACCATTCAGTATCCCCTGGTTCTAACAACTGCTTCTTATTCTATGTACAATTTCTTCATGCATACAATGAAATATTCTGGAATACTCATTCTTTGCAATGTTATCCATCCTAATGATCCAACAATAAAGTGCAAATAAAACCTTTCTCCTATTCTCTCCTTTCGATCAAGATTCATCTGACATCAGCAATGATAATCTTAAAATTCATGTCCTCTTCTGAAACTGGTTTGAGTTTCCTAATGCTTGATGAACTAACTTGAAGCTGTTGATGCACTTATTCAAATTTTTTCTTACTTGCAGCAAAATTTTACTTACATGTGATATTAATGATATTGTTAGATGATTTCCACATTCTGGTTAGTCATTAGGTCACCTTTTTTGGGAAAGAGCACAAATAAGGATCTCTTCCTATCACTTAGCCAGATAGCTGTCCTTTAAATTTCTTGGCATAGATGAGTTGCATGCCTCCAGGGCAGTGTCAGTTTGTCGAAAGATTCCAATTTGTATTCTGTCAATTCTTAAAGTCTTGTTTTCTGTCAATGCCTTCAGTGCAACATGGACTTTTCCTTCAATACTGCAATTCTTGCTCATATACTACATCTTGAAATGTTTGAACATGGACAATTTCTTTTTTGTACAGTTATTCTGTATATTTATTCCATCTTTTTTGCATCATTCACTATTTGCCCGTTGAATATTTCAATATTGCATATCAAGAGTTGAATTTTTTTCTTGATATCTTTAAACATGAGAAATGCTGAGCACATTCTTTGCATTTGGTTTTCTAGCTCCAGGTATTTGCATGTATCATTATAATAATACTTGACTTTGTCTTTTTGTACAGTGTTTTGAAATGTTTGGTGTTCAAGACTCTTGCTTCCTCATTTCTACCATTCACTAAAGCTTCTCTACATTCAAGAACAAGATTCAGTCTCTTCTGACATTCATTTTTGTCTTTTCTTTCTTTCCTGTCTTTTTAATGACCTTTTGCTTCCTTCATATATGATGCTCTTGTCATCCCACAGCTCTTCTGGTCTTCCTTCATGTATGATGTTCTTGATGTCATCCTGTAACACTCTGGTCTTCACTCACTATTTTCTAATGCATCAAATCTGTTACTGAGGTGGTCTCTAGATTCAGGAATTTATTCAAGGTCATATTTTGACTCTTGTGGAATTATTTTCATTTCCTTCAGTTTCAGCCTGAACTTACATATGATCAGTTGATCATCTGCTCCACAATTGGCCCCTGACCTTGTTCTAGTTGATGATATTGAACTCCTTCATTATCTCTTCCCACTGATGTAGTCAGTTGTGGAAAGTCAACTGTAGTCAATTTTTTACACAGATGGATTAAACAGTTCATTGCAATGGCCACACAGAATTTAGACATCATACTCACAGTTATAAAGTTTATTAGGGAAGTTAACCAATTAGAATTCAGGGTAAGAAATGTTCAGGGAACATTTCTTCCAGTCACAGCAAGCCTTTCTCTGGCATTTCCCCCTTGACCTGGCCTTTGCTCTCCTCTAGGAATGTTGTATATCTCTTTTAGAGTTGCTGATCAATATCCACAGAACACACACCACTCGGCAATATACAGATAGCTTTAGCTCTGTGGGTCAGAATCAGCTCCCTCTATGAAGTGTCTAGAAGCACCAGCACCTCATTCTGCAAGCAAACCTCCTGCTCAAAGGTATTCAGCTTTATTTACTCCCTGGTCTGTAAGCCTACCACTCTGTTTTTTGCTCTGGCTCTTAGTTCTGTTGCTGTTGCTTCTCTGAAACTCTTTCAATGTTATAGCTTTCTGTCCCTGGGTCAAGAGGGTTCAATGTGCAGAAATCTTGGCACCCAAAGGACACATTTCACTTCTGGTTCTTCTTCCTTGATGGTAGTAAGATCTACCTTTCTGCTTCTGAGACAGCTCATCTTATACCTATGTTGGAGTTCCAAGTTTTTACAATCACGATGAACTCTTTTAACCATTCACAACTAAATCAGTTCATCTTATCAGCATCTTCTCCCACCTTTTTTTTTTTTTTTACCAGATCCAACAAACACTGTTTGTTGGCAGTTAAACACACTATGTGTACAAGAGTCTTATGAAGTAAATCACTGCACTGCAAACAAATATTGTTTTTCATCAAAAATGTTATGCACAAGTTTGTATGGCATCATTATTCATAGTCTGTGCAAACTGGAAACAACAAGAGGTCCTTCAACAGGTAAATGGATTAAAAACAAAACAAAGTGAAAAACAACCAACTAGCCTCTGGTGTGATGCTGTAGGATCAGCACTGGACTGTGAACCACAAGATCAGCAGTTCAAACCCACCAGCTGCTCCTTGGAAACCCTATACAGGGTTGCTATGAGTAGGAACCAACTCCATAGTATTTAACAACAACAACAACAACCTCTGGTAAAAACATAATATGTAATATTTTTCAGCAAAAAAACATAATAAATTATTGAACACATAAAAATCAAATTCACTAATTTAAGTGAAAGGAGAAGGAACAAAATCACGTTCATTTTATATTACATTCATATGGATTATGAAAATACCATTGCTTGCCAAGGTTTAGAGGGAGAAGTATTTGACTCCAGAGAAAGTGCAAGAGGAAATTTTTGTGGTGAGGAATTTTTTTTGTATTTTGATTGTGAGTGTGAGTATAGCACAAGCACAGAAATACAAGCCACAAGGTCAGTGGCTCAAGCCCACAAGTCACTGAGGCTTCATGCCTGCACAAGAATTAAAGCCTCAGAAATCCTACACAGGATCACTACATATCAGAGATGACTTGACAGCATTTGACAACAATTGTGATGATGGCTACACAGTACTATGCATTGTCAAAACTTGCAGAAGTGTACATTATAAAAAGTTGATGTCATATGTGCATATATAGTTTATAAATAAAATAAAGTTTATAAATAAAAAAAAAATGTTCTGCCCTAGCTTGTTATGTCAAAAACCCAGTTGAGGAATAGCGTAGATTTTATACAACAGCAATGTCATACGTATGTTGTTGTTGTGTGTGCTGTCAAGCTGGTTATGACTCATAGTGACCTTCTATAGTGTTACTGAGACTGAATCTTTATGAAAGCAGATTATTTCATATTTCTTCAGTGGAGGTACAGGTGGATTTGAATTGCTGGTCTTGCAATTAGCAGTAACCCGATGTGTAACCCACTATGCCTGCCACCATCATTCCTTCTAATACATATACATTGACAAACAATGTTATACATTTGATGAAGGTTGTTCATTTATTTGGGACATATTGCAAGAATTTACTGTTTTTTTTTTTTAAGTTTTTATCGTGAGGTTTACATGGTAGAACACCAGCTTTACACTCATCCTACTGTATTTCGTTTCATTGTAATGATTACAGTCCTCTCCATGCATCATCAAATAACCCCAAAGGGTACACCACACAGATCCGCCCCAACCCCCGCATCCACCAGAACACAGCCCTTCTCCCTCCCCGAGTCGCAAGCCTCTCCATCTGTCCACATCATTGTCTCTGTCTCCATCCCTGACATCACTGCCTTTCTAGGTAGGGTTCTTCTCACTTGATGGTCCCAGGGACCTCTGCTCCTGGGCTGAAAAATCAATCACTTTCCTCCTTTTGTCAAAAAACATCTTACCTCTATCTTTCCTAGCCTCACAGTCAGGCCTGATGACAATTATTCACTATTGTACCACAAGAGTCTTATCCCCTTTTCCTTTCACCAGCCTGGTCCCAACAGATTGGAAATCATTCAGTGGTGATTCTACCTTCCCAAGCCTTGTCTGGAACTAGGATCTCTTTTGAAAGCTTGTAAGACAGTCACTTCTTGCCTTTATAGGCCCTCCAATTTTGGGTAGCCAATGTCTATGTTGCCTATCCCTGTCAACCCTGTGTACTGAGGGGGTGGGAGTGATCCTTGTTGTAAAGACTTGTTCCCTTTTTTGAGCTACTACATCCATAAGTATAGATAAAGTTTATCAAATTATAACTGGTTACTCTTTTTTTTCCCCTCTTCTTTCTTCTTCTAGTTGAGTTCTGATCATCCAGCCATCGAAGCCAGGTCAAGAGGGTACTATCTGCAAGTATGAGTGTTTTTGTGCATCTCCCATCACTTTATAACAGCTGGATGCTTCATTCTCCACTCTAGTCATCTGTAGTCATGTCACTGTATCTGAGCCCAGGAGTCTCCAGGTCTTGCTGTACTGCTGGCCATCCATGTCTCCATCCAGGTTCACAGGAGTCTATTGAAAGTGGTTGGACTCAGATCCCAACTTCATTGCTGTTTTGTTTGTTTTTTTCCCTCTTCCCCTTTTCGGCAACCAATGTGGTTACCAGACAGACCACATGCCTGCTCGTGTATTCCCCTTGAGTCCCAGTCTTGGAAGGGAGTTTGCTCTGAGAGGACCCAACCACTTGCCTTGATGGCTCCTGGGCGAACAGCTTTCTTGTTCTTGTAATAATCAATCAGACTGCTGTTACTGTTTTGGATTTTTCCTGCCAGTCTTTCTTTCATGGAGTATCTTCTGTTGTTCTGGATGCTCCAGGCTGGTCTACTCATCCTTTCCAATGGAAATTTCCTACCTCAGTCAGTTCTGGATGGAGTTCTGTGTTCTACCTATGGTCTTGTGCAATGTAAAGGCTCCACAAGAATCCTCTTTCACTGGGCAACTTCTAGCCCCCTTTAAGGTATTCCAATCTGTTACAGTCTGAAGACAGACTGACAAGCTTTCTGTAGTGATGATTATGGCTATTCCTTTCTCCTCACCTCAAGTGCCCATTTCACAATGGTAGGCAAGGGAAACCAAGATCCAAAAGACAGCCAAGCATCTTAACATTATTCCCATCTTCAATATGCTACCTGCAAAAGAGACACCTAACACACAAAGACAAAAACAGACTAAAAGTTAAAGGATGGGAAAAAATATACCAAACTAATTGCAACAATAAACAAGCAGGAGTGGCAATACTCATCTATGATAAAGTAAACTTTAAGACAAAAACATGCATAATAGGTAAAGACAGACACTATCTCATGATCAAAGGGTCAATTGAGCAAGATGCCAATACCATAATAAATATCTACGCTCCCAATGAAAAGTATCACGATATATGAAGCAAACCTTACTGGAATTGAAGAAAGAAATAGATAAATCTATAATTATAGTGGGAGATGTTAACATGCCACTTTTGAAAAGGAACAGAAAAACCAGAAAGAAACTCGACAAAGTTACAGAGGAACCAAACCGCACAATCAACCAACTTGACCTCATAGACTTCTACAGAGCATTCAACCCAACAACAGCATAATATACTTTCTTCTCCAATGCATATGGAACATTCTTCAGAATTGACCATGTGTTAGGTCATAAAGTAAGCCTCCATAAATTTATGAACATCAAAATTCTACATAGCTCTATTCAGACCACTATGCTATAATACTAGATATCAACAACAAGAAGACTAAGGAAATAAAGTCAAATACATGGAAACAGACAACACCCTGCTGAAAAGCAACTGGGTAAAAGAAGGAATTATACATGAATTCATAAAGTTCCTAGAAACATTCGAGAATGAAAACACAAAATACCAAATTCTTTGGGACACAGCAAAAGTGGTGCTGAGAGGACAATTTATTGCGATAAATGCACACATCCAAAAAGAAGAAAGAACCCAAATTAACACATTCACACAGCATCTCCAACAATTAGATACAGACAAACAGAGGAAATCTACAGTCACCCAAAGAAAAGAAATAATAAAGATAAGAGCAGAAATAAATGAGATGGAAAACAGAAAAACAATAGAAAGAATCAACAGGACAAAAAGCTGGTTCTTTGAAAGGATTAATAAAATTGAGAAACCATTGGCAAACCTAACCAAAGAAAAGAGGGAAAAGACACAAACAACTCACATTAGAAACCACAGGGGTGATGTCACAATGGTACCAAATGAAATCAAAAGGATAATAACTGAATACTATGAAGAGTCTTACTCCAACAAATTCAAAAACTTAGAAGAGATGGATGTATTTTTAGAAAAACACGACCCACCAAAACTTACACACAGTGAAGTAGAAAACCTGAACAGACCCATAACAAAAGAAGAAATTGATCAGGTCATCAAAAAACTCCCAACCATAAGAAGTCAAGGCCCAAACAGCTTCATTGGTGAGTTCTACCAAACATTCACGGAGAGCTGCATGAATTCTTCTCAAATTATTCCAGAATATAGAAGAGGATGGAAAACTTCCTAATCCTTTTTATGAAGCAAGCATAACTCTCATACCAAAACCAGGGAAGGACATCACTAAGAAAGAAAACTACAGACCAATATCCCTCATGAACATAGATGCAAAAATTCTCAACAAAATCTTTGCCAACAGAATCCAGCACCACATCAAAAAAAATAATACATCATGACCAAGTGGGTTTCATAAAAGGGAGCAAAGATGCTTCAACATTAGAAAAAAAAATCAATGTAATCCACCACATAAATAAGAAAAAGGAAAAGGACACCATGGCCATATAATATTGATGCAGAAAAGGCATTTGACAAAATCCAAAATCCATTCCTGATAAAAATACTCAACAAAGTAGGAATTGAAGGGAAATTTCTCAGCATAATCAAGAGCATATATACAAAACCAACAGCCTACATTACTCTCAATGGAGAAAAAGTAAAAGTCTTCCCTTTGTCTTGATTGCACCATTGTATTTGATTGATAGTTTTTGAATTTGTTTCCATATCCTTCTTCAGAATTTTTTCTCAGGCAAATCCAAAACCTGGTCTTCCTCTTCTGGGGAGTCTTTGTCTGTCTCCAGTACATTTGTCTCCTCAGTTACTCTGGTTTTCTATATGTTTTGAGATTGTTGTGTTTGAGTCTTTTGTTTGTCATTTCCAGTAGTTATATGGTTTTTTAAAATGTTTACATGGATGTTTGTTGTTGTGTTATTAAGCTTACTGGGTGTCTCCTGGTGGATATGATCAGGAGATAGGCTTCCCTTTTCACATGTAATGCTTACCAGCTGTTATTGGCTTTTGTCTCAATGGTGGAATATTATGGGGTATGCTTGTAGCTTGGCTATATGACCACTATCGTTGCCTCTTCTTGGGTAAAATAGGGAGAAAAAGCTCCTACCTCCAGGAAAAAATGTGTGCTCAAAAGGACCGATGGCAGAAGCAATATAAAAGCACAGAAAAAACCACCACTTTGAAGCAAAAATAAAGCTGTGGCCGATTGTCCAGTCACCTTGTTTACAGGCAGTGTGTGCACACCGTAGAAGGCTTCAGCAGTGGGTGGGGTTGTCCATTTGCTCAGGCACCTCCTCTAGTGACCAGCATGGAGGTGCACAGATAGACATTGAGAAATTAATGGGAGAAACATTGTCCACTATTTTTGTCTCTGAATGTCAGTTAGGTATGTGCACAGCATAATTCTCAAGATAGTTGTGTCCTTTTATGTTGGGGTTTTACAAATTGTTCTATGTTTTGTCTGTCAGGCCTGATGGGCCTGCTTTTTTCTTGCTAGATAGGCTTGAGTAAAGCATCCTGCAAAAGTTAATTTAGGGCTGCAACTCTGAGGCTGATGTCATAAGAAGCCACCAAGCTCATTCTCTCTGTGCTATGGGAAAACTGTCAGATCAGTGCTGGACTTTATTTTGGAGGTAGGGTATGCGCCCACCCACCTGAAGGCATCCGGGCTAGGCATAGAAGGTGCGACAGGGAATAGGAGGAAAAAATGTGTAGAATAGCCCTCACCTCTTTTTGTAAATGTCACTGCACTGCTTTTAGTGCCCGTTCCCTGTGCCATTCTGGCTGTGCCCCACCCTCTGAACTCTGCCCAGGTGGGGTGTCTGCAGAGGGAGTCACATCTCCAGAGATTCTTAACTCTCAGTATTTTCCTTTATATTGTGAGTTTTTTCACTTGTGAGTGCAGGAAACTGAGGTCCTCGACGTTATGGTAGATGCAGAGCTGTGAGCACAGCTTCTCTGGGTTTTCAATCCCTCCCCCATGGAGCCTTTTCTACCTTGCTGTCTCTGCCACTGCCCAAACCAGAACTACCAAGAATTTACTTTTAATCAATTTTTTTTTCCAAAAATTATGCATCCACTTCATCCTACCCACACATCCAGAAAGACTCTTCTCATTGACCTTTTACTTAATATCTATCACGTAAACTCACAGTTTCAATGTTCAACACTACACAAGATAGCAAGGTAGCAATTGGAAAAGTCAAGTCTCTTTCAGTGTTACAATTTATAACACTTTTTAAATGTGTTACTAAGCAAGAATATTTCAGGTCAGTTGTTCTTAAATGTTGATACTTTGATGAGTATTTTTGATCCCTCTTGCTGCTGTGCATGCCCTCAAGTCATAGGGAGACTGTATAGGGTTTCTGAGACTATATGTTTGTTGTTATTAAGTGCCTCCAAGTTGTTTCTAATTTATATCGACCCTATTTCCGTGCAGCAGTGGGTGCGTTTGAAATGTTGACCTTGTGGTTCACAGTCCAGTGCTAATCCTACAGAGCCACACCAGGAACAGAAAGCCTCATCTTCTCCCAGAGGAGTGGCTCTTGGATTTGAACTGCTGATCTCACAGGAAGCAGCCCAACAAATAACCCAATATGCACCAGGCCTCCTCTGACACATCCTAGGAAAAAGTTAAAGATACTATCCAATTAGTCCCAATAACAAAGATGCTGAGTCTATGAGCCTCATGTATGTGTCTTTTATAAAACTCCACAAATTAATGATGCACATGGAACTTGGAGGGAAAAAAAATCAAGTTAAAAATTTGACACTTAATTATGCAATCTGTGTTGGATGATATTGTTTTATAACAATACCATTTATATGCAATATTTTTATGACAAGACACTAAGCCTTAATTACCAATTAACTTCAAAGAAGAAAAGTGAGCATCTTTAAGAAAACCACAGGACTGTACCTTTGCCTCAACCACCTTTTCCTAAATCTCATTTATCTTTACAATTCAAGAACATGTTGCTAGAGTGAACATTGTCTCAGAATTATAATCCCTGACAGTTTAGATAAACTTGAAAACAGAAAAATATTCAAATTTCCTTTTTTTCGTAATGTTTTACTTATTTCTCAGCAAAGAATTCAACTCTTTCTGTCTTTAGAAACTTTATTTTGTAAATTTTTATATATCAATTTTATTTACTAAAACTAGTCTAAGATAAACTCTAAAGGAAATAAAGATTATCATGGGAAGTTTACGGAGTGAAGTGATTTATGACACAGTCTTAAATAGAAAAATTTAAGAGAAAATTGTGTTGTATGCTTTATAAAAGATATCTTATCTAATAAATCAAAATACTATACACGCTATCAAAGATACGTTATTTGGGAGCAGTTGTTTAATAAATAGACTAAATAAAGGGAAAACAAAACTGAATTCAAAAGTAACCTGACAGCAGTCTCAGACATGCCATCCTTATCATCAGGTATTGACCTCTAAACACCTAGAGTTGTATGAGCACCAACTCAAAATATCAGAGAAACCACTGAAATATTGATGTTATGCAGTTCTAATTATTTCCCACCTAAACACATGTTCATAGATGTAGTAGGGTATTGTTACTTCACTTGAATTGATTTGTCTTCAGCATGCATTCATATGTTCACTTTTTTCTAACATGGACAATTTCCACAAAGAACTAGATATAAAATTTATGTAGTAAATCAGGGTTGTTTTATTTAAAAAGGAAATGCACTTAAGGACTTTCAGTTGGGACTTTCTTGGTTTGCTCACTTTCTCTCTCTCTCTCTCTTTCGCACAAAGATTTTTTGGGAAAAAATTGCCAGTTGTTCAGTAAAATAAATATTCTTGGTACTTTAATCTGCACAAGATTGGATTTTCTGGTTGGAGCAAAAATTATTTCCATTTAAGAGCTCAAATCAACAGTTTTTGATGGCATGAAACACTCTCATTTTCATGATCAATTTTAATACATTCAAAAACTGGTCTAGAAACCAGGATAGTTTTGCACTTTTATATCACACATATATACTCTGATTTATTTT
>NW_006408530.1:2696101-2699769 GCF_000296735.1 Chrysochloris asiatica | reverse complement strand
AGAATTGATGCCTTTGAGTTGTGGTGCTGGAGGAGAATACTAAAAGTGCCATGGACTTCCAAAAGAACCAATAGATCTGTTTTGGAAGAAGTGCAGCCATAGTGCTCCTTGGAGGCCAGGATGGATAAGCTTTGTCTCTCATACTTTGGACATATTGTCAGGAGGGAATAGTTCTGGAGAAGGATGTCAGGCTGGGTAAGGTGGAGGGTCAGAGAAAGAGATGAATACCCCCAACGAGATGAATCAGACAGGTGGCATCATTGGTAGTGAGGTTGGCCCAGGATCGGACATTGTGTCGTTCTGCTGTGCATGGGGTCACTATAAGTCAGTTACGACTCAATGGCACCTGACAACAACAACAAGTGATGTATATATATTTGTTGTTTCAATTTCTTCCCTGTCCATTTTATCAACTATTTCACTTAGTGAGTATGTTTCTTTTACTTTTCCCAAGAGAGCTAAATATAAATGACAAACTATTGGGTTATCTATCTCTAGGATATTATAAACAATATAAAGCCTTGGATATGAATATATATATGTTATAAGTATTATATTGACATGTTGTTGTTTGGTATCCTTGAGTTGGTTCCAATTCACCATAACCCTATGCACAACAGAACCCAGTCCTGTGCCTCACAAATTCAAACACACTTTTTCTAACTATTGTGGCTACCGCTGTGTTTATCCATCTCATTGGGGGTCTTCCTATTTTTCACAAATGTCCACTTAATACCATGCATGGTGGTCTTCTCCAGGGACTCATACTTCCTAATAACATGTTCAAAATATAAGAAACAATGTCTTGCCACCTTGGATTCTAAGGACCATCTGGCTTTACTAAATCCAACACAGATTTGTTTATTCTTCTGGCTATCCATGGTACTTTCAATATTCTTCTCCAACACTGTAATTCAAATGCATCAAATATTCTACTGTATTCCTTATTCATTGTCCAACTTTCATATATATGAAGTGATGGAAAATACCATGGCTTGGTTCAGGCAAAATTCAGTCCTCAAAATGACCTCTGCTCTTGAACATTTTAAAGAGGTCTTGTGTAGCAGATTTATCTAATGTAATACATTGCATGATTTATTGACTGCTGCTTCCATGAGTGTTGATCATGAATCTAAGAAAAATGAAGTCTTTGACAACTTCAATCTATCCTTTGTTTATTATGATGTTATTTACTGGTCCATTTGTAAGGGGTTTTGTTTTCTTTACACTGAGGTGCAATCCATGCTGGAGGCTATAGTCTTTAATCTTCATCAATAAGCATTTTAAGTCCTCTTCTTTTCTAGCAAGGAAAGTTGTGCCATCTGCATATTTCAATTTATCAATAAATCCTCCTTTAATCCTAAAGCCATGTTCTTCTAATAATCAGTTTCTCAGATTATTTGCTCAGCACACAGACTGAATAAATATGGTGAAAAGACACAACCTTGGTGCACAATTTTTCTGATTTGAAACCATACACTATCTTGTTGTTTGGTCTGAACGATCGCCTCTTATTCTACGTATAGGTGCTTCATGAAAACAAGTGTTCTGAAATACCCATTATTTGCAATCCTACCCATGATTTGTTCTGATCCACACTGTCAAATGTCTTTACATAGTCAGTAAAGTACAAGTAAATATATTTCTGGTATTCCTTGGACTTCTGGTGGTCATTTTGAATATATATTTTTTTAATTTTCTAATACACATTTTTATTTTTTCATAATGTCTCTTGAAAAACATTTCAGAATCTGTAATTTTTCTGATTAAATGATGTAAAGAAAAGTCTAAAACAAACAAATAATTAATAACCTTGTAAAGGATATAATTTCTAGTGTTTATCTTTAAAATATCTTTTTCTACTTTTATTATTCATATTGTAATAAACAATACTTTGCATCAATTCTTAACCTATGGACTACACACATGCACATTTTCTTTCCTTATAAACTATTTTTCTTTCATAAAACATTGATATGATTACAAAAATTAATTGGAAATAATCATCCAATGTCTAGTTCATAAAAATATACTATTTTAATCTGTAGATTAATCTTGATGTGAATGGAGTGATAAAAGTCACTTTTAGATTAAAGTATATTTCAAAATAAACTTTTCTGTTTTCAATATGTAATATACAAATCAGTTGTTATCAGGTCGATTGTGAGTCATGGTGATTCCATGTGTGCAAAGCACAGCTGTACTTTGTAGAGTTTTTAAGGCTTTGATGCTTGAGAAAAAAAATTGCCAGACTTGTCTTGTGAAACACCTCTGGTTAGGTTTGAACTGCCAACCTTTTGGTTAGTAGTTGAGCACTTAACTATTTACACCAACCAGAAACTCCAGAATAGACATAAACCTATTCATTCTTTCCTCCCATAACCATCTCTGCTTCTCTTTCTCTCCCTCTCTCTCACACATACACATATACACTCACGCACATACTTACTATAGTTCTTTAAGCTTACTGCCCACAGAACACCTGACGTGTCCTATGTATCACTGCAGTGCACAGAATTATGTAATCATGGTTTCTAGAAATGTTACAGTGCCATGATTTATTCATGATTATAATTTGTCTTTGATGCTTCATAGATTTGTATCATAATAACAAACAAATTAAACCTCAATAAAGTTTTACTTTTGAATATGTCTAACAATTCATTATTCTAAGAGAAGTATGCACCTAGTTCCAATCTGATTACCAAAGAACTTTTTTAAATTACTATTAACATGATGACCTGACTTAATAAAAAAGCTTTTGAAAAATTGTAATACAAATATAGTCTTTATAGTTGTCTTTCTCCACTATGAACACTTACTGTAATTTTTAGAGGCAAAAACGTGAAAGTAAAAATAAAATCAAAGAAGAATTTCAAGAGAATTTTAACAATACTTCTTTTTAGAAACAATGCCTGTATTCAGTATAATTTGGGAGATATTCCTTTAAGACAATTTAGTTATAAAATATGATATATGCATTGCCACAATGCATTACTAAAACATTGGAGACCTTATTTAAAATCCAAACTGAAATGAGAATTATGCATTGTCAGAATTTTTCTGTAGAATTGTTCACTGAAATAAATTATAAACTGAAAATTTTTTTCTGGTATATTTTTATTATGCTCTGATCATACTGTTTTCTCTCTGTTTTATTACTCTATTTTTGAATTTTTTTTGGTGCGTGGGGGAAAGGGAAGAGGCAGTGAATTTTGTAATAAATTGCAGATCTAAGGATCTTTCTCTAAATTTTTTTCTCTTTTTTTTTTTCATGAGCTCTTCATTCAGTTTTCTTTTTAGAACAGGCACTAAAGTTGTCTCTGTGGGTATTTATTTCCTAGTCATATATAACTTGAATTTGTTTTTTTCTCTTTGTTTCTTTGTTATGATTTAGGCAATAGTTAAGGCAGTTTTATTTGCCTACATTATTTGTTTATTAATTTATTAGTGTAAGGGAGGTTGCTGTTGTTGTTATTAAGTGCCATCAAGTCTGTTCTGACTCACAGCAACTCTGTATAGGATTTCTGTGGAGCAGCTGGTGGGTATAACCTGCCAACATTACAGTTAACAGTCCAGTGGTTATCCAATAGCATAGTCTTCTCAAATCATACCTTGTAGACTGATATTTCTGTCTCTTTCTTTCACATTTAAAGGACTTTTGTGAA
>NW_006408530.1:2691364-2692241 GCF_000296735.1 Chrysochloris asiatica | reverse complement strand
ATTGGGATTGCATTATATGTGTAAATTGCTTCGGGCAATATTGACATTTTCACAATGTTAAGTCTTCCTACCCAGGAGCAGGGTACATTCTTGAATTTTTGTAGGTCTCTTTTGGTGTCTTGTAGTAGTGTTTTGTTTTCTTTGTATAAGTCCTTTGTTTCTTTGGTTACATTTATTCCCAGATATTTCATCCGTTCGTTGGCCACTGTAAATGGTATTGCTTTGCTAATGTCGTTTTCAGCGCTGTCCTTGTTGGTATAGAGGAATCCAATTGATTTTTGTATATTGATCTTATATCCTGCCATTTTGCTGTATCTTCCAATGATGTCTATTCGCTTTTTTACTGTGCCTTTGGGGCTTTCTATGTATAGTATCATATCGTCTGAAAATAGGGAGAGGTTTCCGTCCTCTTTGTCAATTTGCATGCCTTTAATTTCCCTGTCTTGCCATATGGCTTTTGCTAAGACTTCCAGCACAATGTTGAATAGGAATGGTGACAAAGGGCATCCTTGTCTGGTTTCTGTTCGCAGAGGGAAGATTTTCAATTTCTCTACATTGAGAGTAATGTAGGCTGTTGTTTTTGTATACATGCTTTTAATATGTTGAGGTATTTCACTTCAATTCCTACTTTGTTGAGGGTTTTTATCAGGAACGGATGTTTGATTTTGTCAAACGCCTTTTCTGCACCAATCGATATGATCATGTGGTTCTTCTTTTTTTTTTCTTATTTATTTGGTGGATTACGTTGATTGTTTTTCTAATGTTGAACCATGCTTGCATCCCTGATATGAATCCCACTTGATCATGATGTATTATCTTTTTAATGTGTTGCTGGATTCTGTTAGCTAGGATTTTGTTGAGAATTTTTGCATCTATG
>NW_006408530.1:2688975-2690598 GCF_000296735.1 Chrysochloris asiatica | reverse complement strand
TGTGTGCATTTATTGCAATAAATTGTCCTCTCAGCACCACTTTCACCATGTCCCACAGATTTTGGCATGTTGTGTTTTCATTCTTGGTTGTTTTTAGGAATTTTGTGACTTCACATTTAATTTCTTCTACTACCCAGTAGCTTTTCAGCAGGGTGTTATTCAGTTTCCATGTATTTGACTTTATTTCCATGGTCGTCCTATTGTTGATTTCTAATTTGATAGCATTGTGGTCTGAGAAGATGTTTTGTAGTATTTTGATGCTTGTAAATTTATGGAGGTTTATTTTGTGGCCTAACACATGGTGTGTTCTGGAGAATGTTCCATGTGCGCTGGGAAGAATGTGTATTGTGCTGTTGTTGGATTGAATGTTCTGTACACATCTGTGGGGGCCAGTTGGATGATAGTGCTGTTTAATTCCTCTGTGTCTTTGTCAAGTTTCTTTCTGGTTGTTCTATCCATTTTTGAAAGCTGTGTATTAAAATTGCCCACTATTATTTTAGATTCATCTATTCTTTTTTTTCCCAATCTATTAGAGTTTGCTTTATGTATTTTGGAGCTCTTTCATTGGGAGCATAGATATTTATTATGGTTATGCCATCTTTTTCAATTGTCCCCTTTAATCATGAGATAGTGTTCATCTTTATCTGTTATGCTGGTTTTTGCCTTGAAGTTTATTTTATCAGAGATTAGTACTGCCACTCCTGTTCATTTTTTATTGCAATTAGCTTTGTATATTTTCCGCATCCGTTGACTATTAATCTGTTCTTGTCTCTGTGTGTAAGATATGTCTCTTGCAGACAGCATATTGAAGGATTTTGTTTTCTTACCCATTCTGCCACCCTCCATCTCTTAACTGGTACATTTAATCCATACACAGTCATTGTAATTATTGATAAGTATGGATTGATTTCTGCCATTATGCTTATTTTTTTGTGTGTGTGTATGGTGTTTCTGTTTTCTTTTTTCTGCATGTCATACTGTGCTGAGTTCATGTTTTTGTGTTCTTTCTTTTGACTGTCTTTATAGTTTTAATGTTTCCATGCTCTTCTTGGATTTTCATTTTCTGGTATGTTGTGAAGTATTAATTTTCTTTTAGGTTACCTTATAGTCCATTAACTTTTCCCTCTATTAAATTCAGTGTATTTTATCCTGTAATCTACCTGACCTTCTCACCATCTGGAATCTGTTCCTATGTGTTTACCTTCTTTCACATTGTAATTGTTTTCATCATATACTGGCATCCCAGATTCTCTGAGTTTGTTCTTATAGTTTCATTCTGTTCTCGACTCTTCCATCTGTTGATTTAATTCTGGGAGGTGCTGCCACGTATGTCAATCTCTTGTTGTTGTCTGTTCTTGTTGGTTTTCATTCCACAGAACTCCCTTTAGAATGTTTTGTAGTGTTGGGTTGGCTTTGGAAAAATCTCTTAGCTTCTGTTTATCCTGGAATATTTTGATTACACTGTCATATTTGATTGATAACTTTGTTGGATAAAGGATTCTTGGTTGACAGTTTACAGTTTATTCTTTCAGGGTTTTATATATGTCTCCCCATTGCTTTCTTGCCTGCATGATTTCTGCTGAGAGATCCAAGCTTAATCTGACTTGCTTGCCTTTGTATGTA
>NW_006408530.1:2686905-2687413 GCF_000296735.1 Chrysochloris asiatica | reverse complement strand
ATTCTGAGTCATTCTAATAATTATAATTAGAGACTCTATAAAGTAGAGAAAATAATTTTGTATCATGAAAGTATATAACACATGACTACTTAATATCTTTTATTTCTTGAGAGAAACCATGCTAATATAAATCAGTGAATTTTATAAAGCATGTAAGTTATCATAAACACTTATTTGTATTATACTATAGTTTCTAAAATAAAATCCCATTTTAAAATACCTGATTAGAAAAATATATAGCTAGAAACTATACATAATACTTAACAAGACACTCATTTTTTTGCATTAGAATCTTCTGAACCACAAAAGGTCAAATTTAATCAATCTGGTATAAAGTATAGCATTGTTATTCTTTACGAAACAACTCAACATGCTATTCCATATAAATGTATGAGCGCTGACGTAGTACTATAGGACACACACTGAACTGGTAATTATAGTTCAGTAGGTTAAAACCTACTAGCTACCCTCAGAAACCCTATATAGACAGGGTTGCTAAGAATTGGAA
>NW_006408530.1:2674513-2686370 GCF_000296735.1 Chrysochloris asiatica | reverse complement strand
GGGAAGAGCCACCTTCTCAAAGTACAGTTGATCATGATGATAAGAATGAGAATGGAATAAAGCCTTCAGGACCTTTACCTTACTGATGGTGCACAACTTAATAAAAATATAAATTGTTGTAAACATCTGCTAATAATCAGAAAAATGGAATGTATGAAGTATGAATCTAGAAAAATTGGAAATTATTAAGAGTTAAATGGAACACATAAACATCGATATCCTAGGCATTAGTGAGCTGAAATGGACTACTAGTGGCCATTTTGAATCTGAAAATCACATGGTTTATTGTGCTGTGAATGCTAAATTGAGAAGGTGTAGTGTTGCACTCATCATAAAAAAGAACACATCAAGATCTGTCTTGAAGTCTAACACTGTCTGTCGTAACATAACATCCATATGCCTACAAGGAGGACCAGTTATTAATATCACCATTATTTAAGTTTACACAGTAACCACTAGAGCCTGTGATGATGAAATTGGAGAATTTTACAAACTTCTTCAGTCTGAAATTGGTTAACTATGCAATCGAGATGTATTAATAACTTTTGGGATTGGAATACAAAGGTTGGAAACAAGGAGGAAGGATCAGCAGTTGTAAAATATGGCCTTGGTGATAAAAACTATGCTGGAGGTAGCTTGATAAAATTTTGCAAAACCAATGATTTTTTTCATTGCAAATACCTTTTCTAAACAACATAAAATATTACTATGTGCATGGACCTCACCAGATGGAATATACAGAAATAAAGTTGATGATATATATGGAAATAGACAGTGAGAAAATGCTGTATCTTTAGCCAAAACAAAGTCAGGGCCAGACTGTGGAACAGACCATCAATTGCTCATACTGATGAAAAGAAAATGAAAAAAGTACACAAGAGCCACAATATGACCTTGAACACATGCCACCTGAATTTAAAGACTATCTCAAGAACAGATTTGATGCATTAGACACATAAGACTGAAGACCAGAAGAGTTGTGGGATAACATCAAGAACATCAAACAGCAAGAAAGCAAAGGTCATTAATAAGATAAAAAAAAAAAAAAAGGAAAAGAATAATATGGATTTCTAAACTGTCTCTCTAGTGCAGAATTTCTAAAGCAAGTGGAAGAAATTATGAGATAAATGAACTGAATAGAAAATTTCAAAAGCTAGCTCAAGAAAACAAAGTAAAATATTATAACAAAATGTGAAAATACCTGGAGTTAGAACATGAGAAGGGAAGAATAGGCTTATCAGTCATCAAGCTTAGGAAAGTGAAGAAAACATTCAAGCCTCAATTTGCAATATTTAAGGATTCTATGGGTAAAATAATGAATGATGCTGACAGCATCAAGAGAAGATGGAAGAAAAACACAAAATCACTGTACCAAAAATAAATGGTTGATGTTCAACCATTTCAGGAAGTAGCATATGATCAAGTGCAATGATCCTGAAGGGAGAAGCCCAAGGTGCATGGAAGTCATTGGCAAAGAACAAGGCACTGAAAATCTAAGGAATACAAACTGAAATCTTCCAACAGAATGATGCAGCACTGGAGGCACTCACTCACCTATGCCAAGAAGACAACTACCTGGCCAACTGACTAAAAGAGATCCATATTTGTGCCCATTCCAAAGAGTAGTGACCCAATTGAATGCAGAAATCATTGGATAATATCATTGATATCCCATGCAAGCAAAATTTCACAAAAGATAATTTAAAAAACTGCTACAGCTATACATTGACAGAGAACTTCCAGAGGTTCAACTCAGATTCCGAAGAGGACATGGAATGAGGGATATCATTGCTGACATCAAAGAGATCTTGACTAAGAGCAGAGACTACCAAAAAGATGTCTGTTGTTATTGTTGTCGGTTGCCATCGAGTCAGAACTGACTCATAGCGACCCCATGCACAGCAGAACGAAAACAATGTCCAATCCTGGGCCAACCTCACTACTGCTGCCACACTTGAGTCCATCAATGATGTCACCTGGCCAATCCATCTCGTTAGGGGTCTTCCTCTTTTTCTCTGACCCTCCACCTTACCCAGCATGACATCCTTCTCCAGCGACTGTTTCCTCCAAAGTATGAGAGACGAAGCTTAGCCATCCTGGCCACCAAGGAGCATTCTGGCTGCACTTCTTCCAAAACAGATCTATTGGTTGTTTAGATGTCTACCTGGGTTTTATTGACTATGCAAAAGCTTTCAATTTTGTGAATCATGGTAAGTCATGTACAGCATTGCAGAGAATGAGTATCCTGGAACACTTAATTATGCTTATGAGGAATCTGTACATAGACTAAGAAGTAGTTGTTAAAATAGAACAACTGAACACTGAATGGGTTAAAAATTAGGAAAGATGTGTGCAATGGTTGTATTCTTTCGCTATACTTTCACAACACTTATGGAAGCAGTAGTCAAGAAATCAAACTACATATTGCATTAGGCAAATCTGCTGCACGAGGCCTTTTTATAGTGTTCAAGAGCAAAGATGTCAGTTTGAGGACTAAGGCACACCTGACCCAAGCCAGGGTATTTTAAATAACCTTATATACATGCAAAAGTTGGACAGTGAATAAGGAAGACTTTAAAAGAATTCATACATTTGAGTTATGGTGTTGGAAGAGAATATTGAAAGAACTTGAACTGCCCAAAACACAAACCAATCTGTGTTGGACAAAGTACAGCCAGAATTCTCCCTGGAAACCAGGATGTCCAGATTTTGTCTCTCATACTTCGAAGATATTGTCAGGAGGGATCAGTCCCTGGAGAAGGATATCATGTTTGGTAAAATGGCAGACCAGAGAAAAAGAGGAAGACCCTCAATTAGATATATAGGCACAGTGGCAGCAGTAATGGCCTAAAATGTAGCAACGATTGTGAGGTTGGGACAGAACTGGTCAGTGTTTCATTCTGTTATACATAGGGTTGCTATGAGTGGGTACTGACTCGATGGCACCTAACAATAACAACGATGCCTATTGTTATTGTTAAGTGTCGTCAATTTGTTCCAATTCATAGCAACCCTGTATAGGTTTTCCAATGAGCGGCTTGTAGAATTTTGAACTGCCAACCTTGTAGTACAAACCAACTTTGCTATCCAGTGTATTATCCCACAGCATCACACCAGGACTCCCACTAATGCCTAAGCTATTGATATGTATGCACTGCATTCCAGTTTTGACAACTTCCAGTTTTCCTAGACTTATAAATCCTACGTTCCATGTTCATATTATTAATGGATGTCTACAGCTGTTTCTCTTTATTCTGTGTTGTGTCCCAGTAATTAATGAAGGTCCTGAAAGCTTTACTCCATTTACATCATCATTGCCAACTCTAATTTAAGGAGGTAGCTCTTCCCCAGTCTATTTTGAGTGTCTTCCAAACTATGGGCCTCATCATCTGGAATTATATTTGATAATGTTCTGCTGCTATTCATAATGTTTTCATCTTCTGGAAATAGATGTGAATTTTCCAGTGCTGTTCATAATGTATTGAGTGGCTAAACATTCAGAATTAATCTGCCTTTCCTTCTTCCTAGTCTGTTGTACTCTGAAGCTCTGCAAAATGAGAAATAGCATCACATTCATCACCAAAAGAACATATCAAGGTCTATTTTGATGTGCATTTTTGTCTGTTATAGGATAATAGCCATAAATCTGCAAGAAAGACCAGTTAATATAACAATTATTCAAATTTACACACCGACCACTAAAGCCAGTGATGATGAAATTGAAGTATTCTCTAAACTTTTTTAGTCTTAACTTGATCAACTATATAATCAAGATATATTGATAATTACTGGTGATTTGAACACAAAATACGGAAACAAAGAAGGATAACTAGAAAATGTGGTCTTGATGATAGAAACTATGCAGGAGACTGTATTATAGAATTTTGCATGACCAATTACTTAATCATTACAAATACCTTTTTAAAACAACACGAATAGTGAGTATACACATGGACCTAACCAGATGAAATACATAGGAATCAAAATGACTACATCTGTCAGAAGGAACAGTGGAAAAGCTCCATATCATTATCCAAAACAAGACTAGGAGCAGACTGTGGAACAGACTATCAATTTCTAATATCCAAGTTTAAGCTGAAGCTGACAAAAATTAAAACAAGTTCATAAGAGCTAACGCATGACTCTAAACATATCCCACCTGAACTTAGAGTCCATCTAAAGAACAGATTTGAAGCATTAGGCTCTAATGATGAAAGAGTGGAAGAGTCATGGGATGACATCAAGAATATCATACAGGAAGAAAGTAAAAGGTCATTAAAGAGCCAGTAAAGAATGAAAGTACCAAAATAGGTGCCAGAAGAGACTCTGAAACTTGTTCTCCAGCATAGAGAAGCTAAAGCAAATGGGAGAAATGAGGAAGTAAAAGAGCTGAGCAGAAAATTACATAGGGCAATTCAAGAAGTCAAAGTCAAGGATTATAATGAAATGTGCAAATACCTGAGTTAGAAAACCAAAAGAGAAGAACATACTCAGCATTTCTCAAGATGAAAGAACTGAAGAAAACATTGAAGTCAAAGAATCTGAGGAGATCCTCAACAAGTCATATTGGCACAGTGGCAGCAGTGATGGACTCAAATGTAGCAATTGTGAGTTTGGCACAGGACTGGGCAGTGTTTCTTTTTGTTATGCATAGGGTTGCTATGAGTTGGTACCAACTTGATGGCACCTAACACTAATAAACAACAAATTGCATTCAATATTTATAATTTGTTCAATTCCTCCTAATGCTTTATTTATATATTTTAGACTTTATTCAACTTTTTAAACCATTCCAAAACTTATGAATGTCCAGTATGTATGGATCTATGAATTTAAAACAAATGAACACAGTCCTTTAGTCATAATCCTGTGTTTTAATAAAACCCCTATTATTTAAGGACTAACCTTTTTTCTGGATTACTTTTCCTAAAGCAATTTATAACTGCATTTAAGTAAATCATTTCCACTGAAGTAAACTGAAGACTCTTTAGTTGAATGTAATACGTCCTTTTGGCCATTGTTTTTTGTGTTCTATCTTTGTAATAGCTTGGTATGATTAATAATGTGAGGGGAGTGTTGGTTCCACTGCAGGAGAGATAAACAGCCAGTATGTATTCTGAAACATGAAAATATCCTGGTCAACTCAGTTTATGATCTGGGGTCCCTAGCCTCTAGCAGCTGTGTTTAGATAGCTCCAGAGACCTGGGACAGAACATAATAGGAAAAACTGGGCCCTGAACTACAAATAATGAGAATACAACATTCTCAATATAATTATTAACTATTAACATAAGAAACAACACCTGATGCCGTCTTCCCAGATTGACTCTGCAATTTTCCCCAGTGATATATGCCAGATGCTACATCGACTGATGAGTTTTCATGATCCCCCTCTTATAATTTACTGGAATTATAAAGATCAGTGAAAAAAAACTTACAAATGAATGTTTCAAATTAACTTGGAATTATCCTGAAGAAAGTAGTTATAAAGTGCTTTCTCTGAATTACAAAAAATCACGGTTTTGGTCTTCATTTCTCTTTTGTTCTCCAGTTAGTTCTAAAAGTCACAAAATCTCTAATAGAATCAATGCTACATAATTTGTAGTTTATCTGCGTAAATCAGAAAAGAGCAAGAAACATATTTGTTAAATGAGTGAATAAAACTTCAGATGGTGTAAACTTGAAGATTCCTATAACTGTACCTTTTAACTTCTTTGGTAAATGCAGGCAAACTAATAGTAGATAGTACAACTATGACAATTTACAAAATTACTCCATATATATATATTTTTTATTATTCATAACATCTATGTAGAATATTTTTAAAAGTTGGAATTTATAAGACAGTAACTAATACTCAGGGAACATATTTTTTAAGGTCATATAGCTAGAGTATGTTGTTGTTATTGTTATTGGTGTGTCATGGAGTCGGTTTTGACTCATAGCGACCCTGCATAGGGTTTCTGAGGCTGTAAATCTTTACCAGAGCAGAAAGCATCATCTTTCTCCTGTGAAATGGCTGATAGTTTTGAACTGCTGACCTTGAGGTTAGCAGCCTGACTCTTAACCACTAAGCTACCAGAGTGTGTTGGTATTAGTTTGCAAATTATGACATTTTGTTACAAAATCTTTGATTTCTCACCACACCACAGTTCTTTGAGAACTACAGATGCCCCCATGATGTGACACTGTTTAGGGTTTCTGAGGAGTGGTAGGTGAGTTTCAGCCACTGACACTATGATTAGCGGTCCAGTATTATCCTACAGTGCAACATCAGGACTCTGCCCCCGCCATGATTACTGCTATTAAGTTCCTTCGAGTCAGTTCCAACAAATAATGAGGCTCTAAAAGAGGAAGAACCCCAACGAGATGGATTGGCCAAGTGGCAGCATTGATGGATTCAAGTGTGGCAACGGTAGTGAGGTTGGCCAAGGATTGGGCAGTGTTTCGTTCTGCTGTGCATAGGGTCGCTATGAGTTGGTACAAACTCAATGGCACCTAACAACAACAACAACATAGGGTTTCTGAGGTGTGGCTCATGGATTTGAACCACTGACATTTCAGTTAGAAGTCCAGTGCTTATTCTACACCAGGATGCATAGTAACAAGATCTATCTTAGGCTTTTCTTCTTCAAGAGGAAAATCTGGGAGAGAGAGAGAAATGAAGGAAAACAACAGAATTCAGTATTGTTCATTCTCATTATGGACCCAAGGATTCCTGGTATGGTGCTTAAGGATCAGCAATGGACTGTAAACTAAAAAGTCAGCAGTTCAAACTCACCATCTGCTTCTCAGAAACTCTATGCAGGATCACTATGATTCAAAAACAACTTAATGGCACTTAGCAACTACAACAATTATGGAACCTAGACTTTTCTTAGGTCTACAGATGATACAAACTTGCTTGCTGAAAGTGAAAAAGACTTAAAATATTTACTGATGAAGGTCAAAGAGCATAGCCTTTGGTATAGATTACATCTCAATGTAAAGAAAACAAAAATCCTCACCACTGGACCAATAAACAATATTCTTATCAATGGAGAAAAAATTGAACCAACTTGGGTCAACTATCAACACTCATGGAAGCAACATTCAAGAAACCAAATGACGTATTTCATTAGGCAAATGTGCTGCACAAAATCTTTTTAAGGTGTTGAAGAAGAAAGATGTCAACTTGAGGACTAAGGTGCACCTGACCCAAGCCATGGTATTTTCAATAACCTCATATGCATGTGAAAATTGGACAGTGAATAAGGAAAATCATAGAAGAATTGATGCTTTTGAGTTATGGTGTTGGAGGAGAATATTGAAAGTGCCAACAGATGTGTTGGAAGAAGTGCAGTCAGAGTGCTCCTTGGAGGCCAAGATGGCCAAACTTTGTCTCTCATACTTCAAACATATTGTCAGGAGGGACCAGTTGCTGTTATCATGTTTGATAAGGTGGAGGGTCAGAGAAAAAGAGGAAGACCCCCAGTGAGATGGACTGGCAGAGTGGTAGCATCAATGGTCTCAAGCATGGCAACAATAGTGAGGTTGGTCCAGGATTGGACAGTGTTTCGTTCTGCTGTGCCTAAGGTTGCTCGCTGTGAGTTGGTACTGACTTGATGACACCTAACAACAACAACATCTACTTTAGGTGAATTAACAATACTGAAACTGCTATAGACTATCGAAATCCCAGGTTAAATTAAAAATCTGCTTGCATTAGATCATAGAAAATTTATGGGAAGAGAAAAGATAAACTAGGAACCCAAGAGTCAAGATGAAGGAATCACCATGATTTACATCCAAAGCATATTAGAAGCAACAACATATCCAGAGAGATAACCTGAGAAATTACTTCTTTGAAAAGAGTTCTGTTAAAAAAATATATTCAATTATTTTAACAATGTTAAGATATGAAAGTTGCAGAAAATGCATTTTAGGAATAATTGTATTTCATAGAATTTTCAACATTTAGATTCAGAATGAAGTTAAATGTTTATACTCTGTTTAACCTTAGATCTTGACTGATTATGTAGTTAATCTGATTTAAAGGTAAGACATCCAGAAGACTAATCAGAAACTCTATACAGGATCGTTATGAGTTGGAACCAATTCAATGGCACTTAACAACAACAACAACGAAAAAAAAAATTGCTCAACTTGGCTGGGGCAGGATTCTCAGTGGATTTGTTATTGTTATTGGGAGGTATTCTGGAGTCAGTTCTGATCATCATGGCCCTATTCAAAACAACTCGAATCACTGTTGGTTCCTGCACCATCCCCTCAAATTATTATGTTTGAGCCCATTGTTGCTACCATTGTGTCAATCCATCTTTTAGAGGGTCTTCCTCTTTTCCATTGACCCTCCACTTTTCCAAGCATGATATCCTTCTCCAGTGACTGATACCTCCTAATATGTCCAAAGTATAAAAGACAAGGTTTCTAAGTAGCATTCTTAGTTACTTCATCCAAAAGAGATTTGTTTTGTTCTTTTGGCAGTCCATTGTACTTTTAATATTCTTAAAAACACTGAAATTCAAATGCATCAATTCTTCTCCTGTTACCCTCATTCAATGTCCAACTTTCACATGCATCTGAGGCAATTGCATGAGGTATCCATTAGTCTTCAAACTAACACTTTGCTCTTCAATACTTCAAAGAGGTATTTTGCAGCTGATTTACCTAATGCAATACTTCCTTTGATTTCTTGACTGTTGCTTCGATGCGCATTGATTGTAGATCAAAGCCAAATGAATTTTTTTCCAATTGTGAGGATTTTCATTGTCTTTACATTGATGTACAATCCATATGGAAGGCTGTAGTCTTTGAGCTTCATCATTATCTTAAGTCTTCTTCATTTTCACAATCAAGGTTGTGCCATCTGCATGTTGTAAGTTGTTAATAACTCTTCCTTCAATCCTGCTTACACATTCTTCTTCAAATAATCCAGTTTCTTTGATTATTTGCTTAGCATTCCGATTGAACAAGTTTGGTTAAAGGATATAATCCCAACAGAAACGTCTCATGATTTTAAACCATTCAGTATCTCCTTTTTCTGTTTGAACCACTGACTGTTGGGCTATGTACAGTTTCCTCATGAGCAAAATTAACTGTTCTGTAATTCCCAATCTTCACAATGTTTTCCATAGTTTGTAATGATCCACACAGTCAAATGCTAATGTAGTCAGAAAGCACACAAAAACACATATATCTGTGTTTTGTTTTTTTGTTTTTTGGCTGTCAATCAATATCCCTCTGCGGTCAGCAATGATATCTCTAGCTCCATATTCTCTTCTTACATGTGCTGGAATTTTTGGCAGTTCTCTGTCAATGTATTTCTGGAACTATTTTTAAATTATCTACAGCAAAATTTACTTGCATGTGATCTTAATGATATTGTTAGATGATTTTCTCATTCCATTTGGATATCTTTCTTTGGAATGAGCACAAACAAGGATCTCTTTCAACCAGTTGGCCAGGTAGCTATATTCCAAATTTCTAGAGTGAGCACCTCCAGTGCTGCATCTTTTGATGGAATTATTCAATTTGTATTTTGTCAATTCCTTGAGACTTGTTTTTGACAATGCCCTCAGTGCAGCTTGTACTTCTTCTTCCAATATCATCAGTCTTTCATCATTTGGTACCTCTTGAACTGAGTGACTCTGTGTATTCATTCCATCTTCTGTTGATATTCCCAGTGTGATTCAATATTTTTTTCCATAGAATATTGCAACTCAAGGTCTGAATTTTTTTCTTCAGTTCTCTGAGCTTGAGAGATGCTGAGTGTGTTCTTCCCTTTTATTTTTTTAACTGTAGATATTTGCACATTTCATTGTAATATTTGACTTTGTCTTCTCAAGTTGCCCTTCGGAATTTTCTGTTCAGTTTTTTACTGAATCATATCTTCTAGTCACTTTAACTTCCCTATGTTCAAGAGCAAATTTCAGAGTCTCTTCTGACATATATTTTTGTCTTTTCTTTCATTTTTTTTTTTTTTTAGGTTTTATTGTGAATTATGTGATAGTTTACATGGAAGATATTAGTTTTACATTCATCCTATCGTATATCATTTCATTGCTATGGTTACAATCCCCTCCATGCATCATCAACTAACCAAAAGGTATACACTACAAGCCTGCCCCCCAGTCAGCACACAGACCCTCTCCCTTTGTGTGTCTAAAGTCCCCAACTGCTCCAACTCTCCACATCATCATCTCTGCCTCCATTTCAGACATCACTGCTTCTCTGGGTAGGGTCCCGCTCTCCGCTCTTCTCCCTTAATGGTCCCAGGAATCTGTGCTCCTAGGCTGAAAAGTTAATCACTCCCCTCCTTGCTACAAAATGTCTACAAAATTTATGCCCTCTGAATCTAGGTTTCCTCTTGAAAGCTTGTAAGCCAGTCACTTCTTGCATTTGTAGGTCCCCACCCCTCCATTTTTGGTAGCCAATGTCCAAATTGCCCATCCCTGTCTACTCTATGTATGGAGGGGGTGGGAATGATCCTTGCTGTAAGGATTTGTTCCCTCTTTTGAGCTACTGCATCCAGAGATGTAGGTCAAGTTCATCAAATTATATCAGATTACTCTTTTTTTTCCTCTTCTTTCTTTTTCTGATTGAGCTCTGATCATTCAGTCATTGAAGCAAGGTCAAGTGGGTATTATCTGCAAGTCTGGGTGTTCTTGTGCATATGCCCTCTCTTCTTATAAGATGGATGCTTCACTCTCCACTCTAGTCCTCTGTGGCTATGTCACTGACTCTGGGACCAAGAGTTCCCAGGTCTTGCCATACTGCTGGCCATTTTCTTTCATTCTTGTCTTTTAAATGACCTTTTGCTTTCTTCATGTATGATGTTCTTTATGACATTCAACAGTTCTTCTGGTTTTCAGTCATTAGTGTCTAATGTATCAAATCTGTTCTCGAGATGATCTCTAAATTTAGGTAGGATATAGTCAAGGTCATATATTTACTCTCATGGACATGTTTTAATTCTTTTCAGCTTCAGTCTGAATTTGCAAATGAGCAATTAATGTTCAGTTTCACAGTCAGTATCTAGGCTTGTTTTGGCTGATGATTCTAAAGTTCTTTATTGTCTCTTCCCACAGATGTAGTCAATTTTTTTCCCTGTATGTTCCATCTGATGAGGTCCAGGTATATAGTTGACTTTCATGTTGCTGATACAAAATATCTGAAATGAAGAAGTTACTGGTATTGCAGAATCCTATCGTGTGATCTCTAGCATCTTTTGTGTTACCAAGACATATTTTTCAAGCACAGATCCTTCTTCTTTGTTTCCAGGTTTCACATTACAATCATTAGTAGTTATCAAAACCCATTGATTACATGTTTGATCAATCTAAGACTAAAGAAGTTAGTAGAATTTTTCAATTTCATAACCACTGGCTTTAGTGGTTATTGCATAAATTTGAATTAGTGGTATTAACTCGTGTTCCTTGTAAACATATGGATATTATTATATTACTGACAGCATTGTACTTCAAGATATATTCTGAAATGTTCTTTTTCATCAATGAATGTGACACCATTCATCTTGTAATTTGTCACTCTTAACATTGTAAACCATATGATTGTCTCATCCAAAATAGCCAATATCAGCACATTTCAGCTCACTAATGCCTAGAATTAAAACCAAACGGCCACCACTCGTCTGTCTGTCGTGCTGTGGTGGTTTGAGTTGCTGTGATTCTGAAAGCTATGCCACCGGTGTTTTAAATAACCAGCAGGGTCACCCATGGTGGAAAGGTTTCAGATGAGTTACAAAACAAAGACAGACTAGGAAGAAAGAGTGACAAACTACTTCCGAATCGCTAGTCACTGAAAACTCTATGCATAGCAGAGAAACATTGTCAGATAT
>NW_006408530.1:2669066-2671133 GCF_000296735.1 Chrysochloris asiatica | reverse complement strand
GGTGGAGGGTCAGAGAAAAAGAGGAAGACCCCCAACGAGATCGATCAGCCAGGTATGGCAGCGGTAGTGAGGTTGGCCCAGGATCGAACATTGTTTCGTTCTGCTGTGCATGGGGTCACTATGAGTCTGTTCTGACTTGATGGCACCTGACAACAATGCCTAGAATATCAATCTTTATGTGTTCAAGTTCTTTTTTCACAACTTTCAATTTTCCTAAATTCATAATTCGTATTTTCCAAGTTCTAATTATTAGTGAATGGATTTTTGTTTTTTTCCAGCTGTTTCTTCTCATTTTGAGTTGTACCACATCAGCAAATGAATGTTCTGAAGACATAATTCCATTCATGTAATTAATGTTAACTTTATTTTGGGAAGGCAGCTCTTCCCGTCTTAGTTTTAGTAACTTCTAATCCGAGGGACACGTTTTCCGGCATTATATCTGAAAATGTTCTGCTGTTATTAATAAGGTTTTCAATGGCTAACCATTTGGAAATGGTCTGTTTCTCCTTCTTCCTAATTGTCTTTGTCTGGAAGCTCCACTGAAACCTGTCCATGTTACCATGGTGACCCTTCTGGTATTAAAATATCCTTGCCATAGGTTTAGCATCACAGCAACACACAATCCACCACCACATGAGACAGATGCGTGGTGGTCTCAGTGCTTTAGTAGTTATTTAATGATGTAATTTAACAATGATGTCATCATCTTCCATCACATGAACTGATGTGATCTGCTAATCAGTTAAAAGGGGATTAGGATAAGATGCAACACCCTCACTTAAGTTATAACTCTGATCTGATGTAAGGCGAGATTTTCTGCCTTACCTTTTGTTACAAGAGATGAAAGGAGAGAGAAACTAGCTGAGAAGAAAGGCCTTCTTACCAATAAGAAAGAAGAGGTGGGAGTGGAGCATATCCTTTGGGCCTCAGGTGCATGTGAGCGTATCCTAGATCCAGGGGAAACCTCAGACCTAATCTGTGAGAGAATAAATGTCGGCTTTTTAAAGTCATCCACTTTTATTTCTGTTATAACAGCACTTGATACCTGAGACAGTCACACGGACCCTCTTCCAGTTCATCTAATAGCCAAGGTCATGCCCTCTCTATGTCATTTTGAATAGCTTTTTCTTGTTACCTAGATTGCTATACCACAAATATTAACCTGGATTTTAAAAAATACTTTCTTGTCATTTAGATCTTTGATATGTCATGTTATGGAATAATTTTCTCTGGATCACTGAATCTAAAGTGATTCTTAACTGTTATTGTTAGGTGATGTTGAATCAGTTCCAACTCATAGTGATGCCATACCGCCAAATGGAATGCCACATAAGATTTAATTGACTGCAATTTTTACAAAAGCAGATTGCCATGTATTTCTCTTGCAGTACCACTGGGTGGGCTTACTTTTTATTATTGTTTGGTATTTATATTGATGTTATTTTCATTTTATCATCCATGTTAACCTTTGGTTGTTGTTAAGTGCTTTTGGGTTGATTCCAACTCCGAAAAATCCTGAGTAGGATTTACACGGCTTTAAATCTTTTCAGGAACAGAAAGCTTTATCTTTTCTCTGCAGAGCAGATGGCAAGCTCAAACCACAGAGCTCGTCATTCAAAGTCCAATGCTTATCATATCATACTAACAGACATGTATTATGAAGAAATTAAATCATCACATATAGCCCTGTTGTTATATTTAGTGCTTTGATGAAACAGTATTTCTAGAATGTTTAATATTGGGAACAGAGTTGAGTTTTTGTCTTTCTCACATTGTAAAAGAGATTTAGGATTTATTCCCAGAGCTACCCTCCCTGGGTCTTATTGCTATTCTTTTATGTTCCCATGGAAGCAGCATCTATTTTTATGTATTGAACAAATAGTTGTTTCATGAATACGCATTTTGGAATGGCAGTGTGAGGAGTTCCATAGAACCTCAGAGTAAAACTGGTAAAAGTTATTAAGGAAAAATCTCAAGAAGCAATCAGGAAATTGTTCTAAAAACATGCAAAACATTTATCCAATAAAATCAATGAGAATCTTTGGCATATGTTCCATGTTCCACTCT
>NW_006408530.1:2667188-2668446 GCF_000296735.1 Chrysochloris asiatica | reverse complement strand
CCTTACCAGGAAGGATATAGCACATCAATATTTCCCATATACCTACTTACTATCAGCTACTTGTTGTAGAAGCTCGGTTCATTGCAAGAGCACCTGAGAAGCCAGGATTCTTTTCAATCATAAGGTCCCTACTCACGATAAAGACTCTTTAGACGTGGGGTGCTAAGAATACTGGCGCTCTGTTCACTCTCACCATGGCTACTTTACAGAGTGGATGATTACTGTAAGAAAAGTAAGACAAGGGCAAAAGCTATGATTTCAGCCATGCAGTACACAGCTGCTAACGCAGGAATGTCAATCAGAGAGAAATGTGCCATTTTCCTCTCTTCCCAGTTCCAAAGCTATGATTCAGAGACTTTTCCCAGGGGTGCAGTAAATCTATAAAAGAAAACTGACCAAAGGAACTGATTTTAGTTGAAACAGGCTGTTGGGATCTTAAAATCTAAGGGTGTTCTCAAAAACAAGAGAGCTTTTGGAGCAAAGCGATTTAAAACAGTGAATGCTTCATTAGCGATAAAAATTAAATCATAGACTAACCAACTAGACTACTAGACAATGAAAAAAGATAACTAAGAAGAAGCTCTCTTGGGTCATGATAATCTTAAAAAATATTGACCTCAAAAATTTATTGCAATGTAGTCTAAAGTCAATTGGATCAATCTGTAAAATGATATGTTATAAGGTGTTATTGAAAACAATAGAGCCATTAGCCTGGAGTTAGTAGAGATTGACAACTAGATATGGTCAAGAAAAGAGATAGTAAAAAGGACACCTACTAAAAGCACTGTGACCTCAACTTGGTTATGCACATGCCAGAGATTTTGCCGCTGCCGATTAATATTAGAGGTTTCAAAGCATATGGGAAACATACTTTACTTAAATAATACTTCAGTTACTTAAAAAGCAAACATGCAAATAACAGTTACAAGCACCAGAAGAATAGGAATGGTACATATTGTCAAAAATACATGGCTTTCTACCAAATAAAAGAAAAAAATTAATTGAGATATGCAAAGAAATAAAAAAGTGTGAATCAATCACATGGAAAAACAGAACAATCAATCAAACAAAACAGAAGGCAACAAAGCATGCATGTGAGGCCAGTTGGATGTAAAATTTACAAAGATTTCAAAGTAGTCACTGTAAGTATATTTAAATAACGAAGGGAAACATACTTAAAATATGAAGCAAAGCAGGATGCCAAAGGCTCATCAAATGAAGAATACCAATAAAGGGATTAGAAATTATACTCAAGAAC
>NW_006408530.1:2665555-2666328 GCF_000296735.1 Chrysochloris asiatica | reverse complement strand
TTTGAATGGATATGTTTTTGATGGCACCATAAGGAGACCCACCACCTGCTCCTTAGGAACGCTGTAAGAGTTGTTGTGAATTAGAACCAGCTCAACAGCACTCCTTGGGCCGTAGCACAAGGAGATTCGTGTTTAACAGCGACCACACAACCGCCACTCATCTGTCTGTCATGCTGTGGTGGTTTGAATTGCTGTGATTCTGAGAGCTATGCCACTGGTGTTTTAAATAATTAGCAGGGTCACCCATGGTGGACAGGTTTCGTATGATCTTCCAAACAAAGACAGACTAGGAAGAAAGAATGACAAATTACTTCCAAATTGCTAGTCACTGAAAACTCTATGAATAGCAGAGAAACACTGTCAGATACAAGACCGGAAGGCGGGAAGGCAATCAGAATGCGACGGGTAAAAAAAATACCTCCTCCAAGTAGAGAAAAGCTCACAGAACCTTCATTTGCTAATGGGCTACAAATCAAAATGAAGAGAAACAGCTGTAAACATCCATTGAAAATCAGATCACGGAACATATGAAGTATGAATCTGGGAAAATTGGAAGTTGTCAAAAATGAAATGGAACACAACATGGATATCTTAGGCATTAGTAAGCTGAAATGGACTGGTATTGGCCATTTTGACTCTGACAACCACATGGTTTACTATGTAGGGAATGACAAGTTGAAGAGAAATGGTGTTGCATTCATCGTCAAAAAGAACATATCCAGATCAGTCATGAGGTACAATGCTGTAAGTGATAGGATAATATCCATGCACCT
>NW_006408530.1:2661607-2662585 GCF_000296735.1 Chrysochloris asiatica | reverse complement strand
TTTCCCATAGAAGTAATGAGTTTCTTATAATCCTAGATCCATTCCCTTGAAAGACAAAATAAAAATCTGTTTCTTATTTTGCCTTTGGTTATGTTTTCTTTCTAACTACACACATGACCACCACTTGTGTCCTAACTAAAATGTAACTACAAGAGAGATTGTTGTTGCTGTTAAGTGCTGTGGCATTGGTTCTGACTCATAGTGACCCCACAGGATTTTCAAGGAATGCCTACTGGAGTTGAACCACTGACCTCACAGTTAACAGTTCAGTGCTAATCCTACAGCTCCACACCTGGTGTACTAAGATTTCTATACAGGTTCTCTTGGAACCTACATTTACTGGTATTGTATAATGATCTGTATTACTGTATGAATTTATGACTCCAACTAGTTTAGTTTTATCTTACATATGTCATCTCCTTTTTTTTTTTTAATCACACGTCGCATTTGACCAGTTGCATCTATAACTTGGAGTCCTTGTGTACCACTTTTGGTTAATGCACTGGATTGCAAAATTGGTTTGAACCAAAACTGGTGGTTAAAGTTCATCAGTTGCTCCTTGGAAACCCTACACAGAGTTGCTATGGGTTGGAACCAACTCGACAGCGCTTAAAACAACAGTCTGTAGCTTGATGGCATAATGGGTGATGCTTTGGACTGCTGACATCAAGGACAGAAGTTCAACACTTTGAGCCCCTCCATGGAAGAAACAGAAGGCTTTTTGTTCCCATAAAGACTTACAGCCCAAGAAGCCCTAAACAGGATCACTGGGAGTTGGAACTGACTCAATGGCACATATTATCTCTCTCTCTCTCTCTCTCTCTCTCTCTATCTATATACATATATATACACACGTATATATATACATACACACACACATATATATACATACATGTATATATATATATACACAAGGAGCTCTGGTAGCGTAGTGGTTACGAATCGGGCTGCGAACCTTAAGGTCAGCGGTTCGAAACT
>NW_006408530.1:2657109-2659992 GCF_000296735.1 Chrysochloris asiatica | reverse complement strand
CATTCAGTGTTGCCATCTTCTGTTTGAACAACTGCCTCTTTGTCCAGGTACAGATTCATCATGGGAATAATTAAGTGTTCTGGAATACTCTTACCTCACAATGTTTTCCACATTTGCTTAGCATATCAGAATATCTGAATTATCATGAATTCACTAACTGACTTCCAGGATTTCTAGTCTTGCAATCTCTATAGCTAGATTTCAATGTATTTTTTCATATTAGACTTCCAGTGTGGCTCTGTAGGATTAGCAATGGACTGCAAACAAGGTTAGCAGTTCAAACCTACCATATACTCCTCTGGAACCTAATACAGGCTCTCTATGAGTTAGAACTGATTCAACAGCACTTAACATCAACAATAGTCACTGTGCTTTGAAAAGTTACATGAGGTGAATAAAATTAATTTGTCTGGTTTTGAACTTTGAGTCTAGAGTGGAAAAAAGATAAATGTAATTGGATTACAATATGAAACTCTGCACCATATTAATTCCTATGTACTAGCAACTAAACTGTATTGTTTACTTAGTTGAGTGACTTTAAACAAATTAAACCCTTAGATATTTACTGACACATGATAATCAATTTATAATACTATGTATGTCATAGTATGATATGGTAAATGTAGGTCGATAAACATAATAGATAAACATAATCTGTTACATTGATTAGCTCTCTTTTTAAAAAATATCTATTACAGTTGGTGATGCTCTTAGTACAGTCTACCTAGTCTTGGACTCATTGTCAGGCTCTTGAATGAAATGGTCTTCCAATCTGGCTTTAGCACATTGCCTCATCATTATCTTGTAGATTAATATTGTTTTCCTTCATGTTTACCTTTATTTAATCTCTCAAGCAACTACCAAGTGTAGGATCAGATATTATTTTCAAGAATAAAATGAAAAAAAAAACAAAAAACTTAGGTATAAAGTGTCTGTTTTTAGCATTTATAATCGTAAGCCATAATTCATTACTGGGAGCTATGTCTAAAAGGATACTAAACGTATTTTCAATAAAATTAGGAAAAAGTGAATAAGGAATAGATTTTAATGAAAGTTAGTGACATAAAAGCAGAACATAAAATAGAAAATAAAGAAAGTAAAAAACATTTTGTTGAATGATCTGATCAATTTAAAATTTAAATTAAATTAATTGTGAGTTCCTGGGACTTTAAGAAACCTTTAGACATGGAAATATGGAGTGGCTGGGGACTCCTGACTCAGGGAGAGAGAGGGGCTGTGTGCTGGTGGGTGGGGGGTAGGTTTGTTGGGTATACTCTTTGGTTATTTGATGATTCATGGAGGGGATTGTAATCATTGTTTTGAAATGAAATATGATAGAATGAATGTAAAGCTAATGTTCTCCCACATAAACTACCACATAATCCACAAAAAACTTTAAAAAAAAAAAAGAAATCTTTAGGATTTATATCAATATGCTTCAATATTAATAAAATCAAATCAGAACATCTTTTGCACTACTCCTAAAACAAATGGTTTAAGTTGTTATTTCCTTTCCATCTCAGGATGAAGGTGTTGTTTGAGAGGCACTAAGGAAGGAATCTATCACTGAAATCACCACAGCAAAGAAAAAAAGAAACAAAAAATTAGAAAAAAAATTTTGAACTTCAACTCAAGCTAACACTTCCTTTTATAACTTTTCTTTTTTGGGGAAAAAATTTCATCACTGTTCAAATTTTTTCAGCTTAGACAAATGTTTGATCTTTTATTATTTTCCACTTGTCATCTTTGTGAAGATTCATAATATTCTTCTCACAATTAAAACTCAAAGATTAATTTTCAGTCTTGATTTTCTTTAAATGATCCACATCTAGGACACTGTTGTACAGCATTACTGAAAATATTTTCCTTTCTTGGTCCCAATGAGTATGTTTTATTATCTATATAGGTCATTTTATCAACATATCTAAACATTCTTTATATGTTTCGCTTACTAATGCAGCTCATATAAATGGAGTCACTCATGTGTAACAAACCTTACATCAACTATATTTATAGCAACATTTATCTATATAGCCTAACTCAAATGATAATAAAGGTTTCACTACTTTCTTAACATTGTTTCTTATAATTCCACAGAATTTGACAATGTTTCTGCAATAGAAATTGCAATACGATTAGTAGTTTAATTCTGTATTACACCATTTTAGCCCAGATTCAATAGAATTTCTGTCACATAAAAAAGACTTTAGAAATGTTTCTTGAATGAATGAATGGATAGATTAGTAAATGAATCAGCTAACTTACTTACTGCCTATCATAGGTACATTTTATTTGACTATGATATGCTCTCTTTTCTCGTTCAACGTTCTCTGCCATTAATATGGTCTGCATCAGTGGGGTCTCTGAACTTCTGACTTTCAAATGGAGTTAGAGGAGAGATTAAAAGGAGTCAAGAGTCACTGAAAAAAATGAAGACCCTCAATGTGATGGATTAACAATAGTGACTTCAAGAATGGGCTCAAACATAGCAATGATTGTGAGACTGCTACAGGATTGGTAGTGTGTTGTTCTGATGTATAGAATTACTGTGAGGGGAAACCAAGTCAATGACAACAACAACAACAGAATTAGAAGTCAATCCTTGGTGCTTAAGACAGTAACCTTAATAGATTAGTGGAAATAGAAATCAGACTGTAAAGAATTGAGAGTCTATATGATAAGGCTTTCAAACTTCTGGAAGAAAAGAGAAAGGTTAGAAAAAATGTGATTGTCTATATTAAAAATTTTTTTGAAAACTTGCATTTATTTTCTTGCTATTAAGAATATATATATATATATGCACACACACACACACACACACATATATATATACAACAAAACATACACCTATTCGTAACCACTACGCTACCAGTGCTGCCTTAT
>NW_006408530.1:2655158-2656654 GCF_000296735.1 Chrysochloris asiatica | reverse complement strand
CTTGAAAGAGCACAATGCTCAAGTCAGGCATTCTTTACTAGTTAAGTTAAACTTTTGTTTGGTTTTAAAAAGATCTCAGAGGACATTTTTGGTTTAAGTTTTAGATTATCCCAAGGTAATGGTTTCAAGGACTCATTCAGTCTCATGAGAATTTGAAATTCTGTTCTTTTGATCTAGATTATTCAGCAGAATCCTTCATCTATAGTGGTTGGGTATCATCCTGTTCTGGTCTCATGGGTAAAGGAGGCTTTTAGATACATTTTTATATTGAAATGCATTAAGATAACTGAAGTGCTTTGGCTACTTTGTTTTTTCCCTCCCTTTCTTTTATTCAGTCTGCCTTGATCCTGTTTCTTTAATGCTAAATTAATCTCTCTCTCTAGACCTACTTCTTTTCTTCTCCTTGAACTGCCTTAGAACAATGGTATAATAGTTTAGATTTTTCAACATTTTCCCAGATATCTTTCAGTTGATTGAGAATTTCCTAAACAAAATATGACTCAACTCTTTACAGAATCAAAGTATATTAAGATCCTTTGTATGTGTTTAACATTGCAGCATTGAGCAAGGTCACATGTTAAGATTTGGGTCAGTCACAGGCAATCTTGCAATATCATTTCCATAAACTATACTCACTAAGGAGCTCTGGTAGTTTAGTGGTTACGAATCAGGCTGCGCACCTTAAGGTCAGCAGTTCAAAACTACCAGCTGTTCCATGGGAGAAAGATGAGGCTTTCTGCTCATGTAAAGATTTAAAGCCTCGGAAACCCTGTACAGGGTCGCTATGAGTTGCTTCTGACTCCATGGCACATAACCACCACCATACTCACTATGGAGTCCTAGTGTAGTGGGTTAATGTGCCAGACTGCAAAGCTGTTTGAACTGCAAGGTTGGTTGTTCAAGCTCACGAGCTGCTCCTCGGAAACCCTATGCAGGGTCACTATGGGTTAGAGTAAACTCAACAGCACTTAACAAAAGCATACGCACTATGGGTTTGAGTCCTTCCAGAACTCTGATTAAGTTATTGATTGACAGGTGAGAGGACAGAGTTGGAGACACACATGATTTAACTGTGCAGTGAGATATTAGAAAGTTAGTGAGAGGTGAACTAAGAGAGGGAGTTAAAAAAGAGAGAGAGGGGCATGTAGTAGAAGTACATGGAATATGCTATAATGCATGTTATACCTTGGAAATCTCAGAGTTTCCTAAGTGCTACTGCTGTTCTGGGAGCTTCAAGGAAAAATGTTTAAATGAGAAATTACTCATATGGCAAGTTACTAAAATAAATTATGATCTATTTAGTCTTTTTATTCTTCAGGATGTATTTTCTATGCACCAGAGATCTATGACAGAGAAAAACATTAAAGCACACATATCTAAATATTATTTTTAATTTCACATTGCATATTATTTGAATTTCATTGATCAGTAATACACATATGTTTCTGATAAATGAAATATGTGTATAATATGTAGTGTAGTATATATAATATAAT
>NW_006408530.1:2627335-2654308 GCF_000296735.1 Chrysochloris asiatica | reverse complement strand
GGTAAAACGCACCAACTGCTCTTAGGAAATCCTATACCTGGTTGGACTTGGAACCAACTTGATGACATTTAACAATAACAGTATCTGTATTTCTTTATCCACAAACATTTTATTCCATTATAATTATGCCAACTTTGTTGTTTTAACCCAAGGGTGGGGAACCTTTCTCTGAGGGTAATATAAGGCCCATAAAATCATTTGCTAATTTTTAAGTTGATAATTTTGTATGGAATGTGAATGCCATTATAAAATTTGGCAGAAAGCTGGTTACCCACCCCTTTGAATATATTAGAATTTATAGATAGTAATATTTTGATCTATATTTTACATACAAAATCATTATAGATAATAATAATGATAATATAATTACAAGAAATAAAATTTGTTCTAGTCTGAAAAATACATAAGAACACTAGATTAGATTTGGCAAACAGTTTTTTGGTAACTAAACGCATATAGATAGCGTACTTATATCAGTCTCATTTATAAGGAAAAATTCACATATTTCTCTGTTGCTAACAATTACAACATAAAATAGATGTTAAAAATGTGCAAATATTATAAAATTATCTCCTTGTTCTAAATCCCAAACCCATTGCTGTGGCATCAATTCTAATTCATAATTACCATATAGGACATAGGAGATGTGCCCCACTGCATGGGGTTTCCAAGGCAGTGATTTTTTTATGGACTCAGACTTCCACATCCATCTTTCTCCCTCAGGGCGGCTGGTGGGTGCAAACCACTGACCTTTCTATTACCAGCTGAGCATGTAATTACTCCACCACCAGGGCTCTCCCTCCTTATTCTAAAGTGCAGAAAATTTAGCAATTAAATGATTTGTTATGCTATGTATAGTTAGAATTAAGTATAAAAGTCAGAAAGGAATTATGTACTTGTTCCTGATTGTTACAATCCTATTTCTTTTGTACTTTACAAGTTTCTTATCTAGAATCTGAACATCAGTCAAATGTAAGTGTTCTGGATAATTGTAATCAAAACAAACCAAGTCACACACAAAAAAAATGTTGCTGGACTTGTAAATAAGGACAATTATTTTTCTAAAGATCTTTGCATATCTGCTCCATTATCTACACAATAATATTAATCAGTATAAGGTGATTGTGTGATCAAATGAAACACCCAAAGCTTTAGTGCTGACACAATAACAATTTACATTTTCTACATGTGAAGTCCAAAGCATGCAGTCCATAACCGTGACCTGTAATGAACAGTTTTTCTGTCATCTTTGACTAAAGGAGACTCTGCCTAGCGTTGTGTCTCCCATTTTCTAGTCCTTAGCAGGAAGAATGGGAAGATAGCTTTTGGTCATATCTGGGAGTGGCATACAGTTCTGTTATACATCTTCCATTGGCAAGAATTTTATCTTATGGTCCCAATTGGAAGCAAGGAAGCTGTAGGATGAATTTAGATTTATCCAGGAAACAGAGAACAAGATAATTGATAAATGCAGTCATTTCCTAACAAAGAAAGGACTCCTTTCTTGTTAACATTTTGTTAATATAAATTGTTTTATGCCAAGAGACAGACATATGTTGTTGTTGTTGTTAAGTGCTGTTGAGTCAGTTCTGGCTCGAAGTGACCCTGTATAGGGTTTCTAAGGAGCATCTGGAGGGCTGAACTGCCAGCCTTGTGGTGAGAATCTCCACTGCCTATCCAACAGTACCAAAACAGCACTCTTGAGACCGATGGCAAATTTTAAATTCTTTGAAAATATTACTTTCCCCAAAACTCAGTGAAAAACTTAAAAGAAAAAAAAAAAAATGGTCACAGTAGTATAGCCAGTAATTTTAGCCTAAAATTTGAATCCAGTAAGGCTCATGCTTTATTTTAATTGCACTTGTGTGGTCTGATAATAAAATAGTGGGGATTTCACAATGCAGATATTTAGGTAACCAGGAGAAGTTATTACACACACTCTCATAAGTATACACGTATATAATTTATTTAAATTATTTGGAAAAATTAACTAGGTCCTAACATTTTTAAAGGGACTTATGGTGTGGTGCTGTAGGATAAGCACTGGACTGTGAACCATAGATTGGTAGTTCAAACCCACCAGCTGCTCCTAGAAAACCCTACATAGTGTTGCTATGACTTGGAATCTACTTGACAACACTTAAGAACAACAGTATATTTAGGGGATTTGCAGTATAATAGGCAATAGATAATTCAAATTATATTTAAGTTTTCTTAAAGATGAACTGAGCCACATTATTAAAGTCTTTTTCCATCATGCTTCATTTTTATCAATGTAGTTTAATGTAAAGAATATTGAATCATTCATCTCTTTAAAAAAAAAAAATTGAGGAATGATTTATTCTTACTCACATGATGAAAACTTGCCTTAATATCACTATTCTCCCAGGATAAATTCCTCTCTGATGACTATTTACTATTTATTAAAAAAAAAATTATTAATATGTTGGTCTAAATATGTCATGTTAAACTAAAAAACCCACTGCCATCAAGTTTATTTTGACTCACAGCCACCCTGTATAGGATTTCAGAAAACCTCATGATTCTCCCTTATGGTTACAATTCCAGTGCTTAATGTTTCATGTGAAGCTATTGTTGTACCTGTACTGTCTTTTCTCCTGCCCACTAACAGTTCCAAAATGTAAATTGCTTTTTCTAATCAAGAGTACAGCAGGGGCACTGCCTGCCTCCTCTGTACACAAAACCACCAACAGATTTGTTAACAGCTGTTCTTGGAGTCTCTGCATAGAATGGGGACTTCAGGACCTTGAAGAACCCACAGCTTCTTTGTAACCTAGGAATCATTTAACAGTAGGTGACACTTTCAGTAAGGTACAATTAAAGGGCTTGTTTTAGCAAAATTACACACTGTGAAACACATAATAAAAGAGAGGGGGGGAGGTAATATGCGTGATATGTAATTTGAACCATGAGAGACAATGAGCACAGCTGGGAGCTTGACAATTTGGCTGTGGCTTCTGAGGTCAAATATATAGAAAAAAAAAACCCCAAAAAACAATTATGCTTCTGCATTATTCAGGTAACAAACAGATCAAAAGATAATTAAAAGTATCTTTCCCTTCTTATAATGCTAACTGAGACTAGGGAGACAGTAAACATGTCCAGAACACAGCAAAGCAGAGGTCATCAATTCATTTGGCTGTCAGCATCGCTTTTCAGAGGGTATTGTTACTTGATTTATAGGGAAATAAAGAGCAAGGGGAACATCGTGGTTCTGTAGGATAAGCTCTACACTGTGAACTACAAGGTCAGCAGTTCAAGCCCACCAACCAATTCACATGAAAAATATAAGACTTTCTGTTCCTGCAAAGATTTACAGCCTCAGAAATCATCTACAGGGTTGCTATGAGTCAGAAGCAACACCATGGCACTTAACAACAACAAAAAGAGGAGGAAGTTAAGTGAATCTAAGTTATTCTGAGCATATCTGCTGATCAATGCAGATTCGTGAGCTATAATAAGTCGTTCAAACATATAATCGGTAGCTTTGAATCAATAAGTCTTGCAAACTGGATCACAGATTTCTGTGAACATCCTTTTAACCTTTTCATGACTCATGGGACATACAATTTTCACCTTGAAGGTTTAGTGGGAAGTTTCTATCCTACTTTTAGTATATGCTGTCTTTTGATGGTATTTATGTAACTGTGAATCTGAAGAAAATGGGCCTCATTGCACCAACTCTTGCAACAAATGTGTTCTTCTAATTGTTTCAAAATTCGTATTACTTCTTCTTCTTCTTCTTTTTTTTTTTTTTTATCATTCAAAATGCCTTCCATTAATGAAAACACACGGTTTCAAAAATTCAGTCTTGAAAGGATTATCAAGTATTTATTCATTATTTTATATTACTTTGCAAAACCAATCCTCCCCTTTGTTGATGTTAGTTGCCACTGAATTGAATCTGACATATAGAAACCCATGTGCACAGAGTAGAACTGCTCCAAAGAATTATTTTAAGGCTTTGATAAGTGTGCCACCATATCTTTTTTTCTGAGGAATGTCTGCATGCATTTAACCACTAACCTTGTTATTATCTTAGTAATATTTACAGGGCATGTTAAGAGAAATATTTAAAATACTATGCATTTATAATATTTGCATAAGCATAATTATTTATTTTACCACATATACCAAAAGCGTATGTATTTCTGTGATGCTGGAAGCTGTGCCACCCGAATTTTAAATTTCAACAGGATCACCCATAGAGGACAAGTTTCAGTGGAGCTTTCAGACCAAGACAGACAAGGAAGAAAGAGAGGCAGACCATGGTAGCCACTGAAAACCTTACAAATAACAGCAATACGTGGTCAGATACAGTGCCTGAAGATGAGCCCCGCAGGATGGAAGGTACTCAAAATAATACAGGGGAAAGCCTTCTCAGAGTACTGTAGATCATAATGATATGAATGGAGCAAAGCTTTCAGGACACATTCAAGATGAGGAAAAATAGCTGCAAACATCCCTTAATAATCAGGATGTGGAATATACAAAGTATGAATCTAGGAAAAATGGAAGTTGTAAAAAATGAAATGGAAGGTATTAAGGTCGATATACTAATTCTAGGTATTAGTGAACAGAATGGACTGGTACTGGTCATTTTGTGTAGGAAAATCATATAGTTTACTATGCCAGGAAAGACAAACTAAAGAGGAATAGTATCATATTCATCATCAAAACAGCGTTTAAAAATCCATCTTGAAGGATGATGCTGTAAGTCATAGGATAATATCCATATACCTACAAGGAAGACTGGTTAATATGACCATTATTCAAATGTGCACAACTACTAAATCATGTGATGATGAAATTGAATAATTCTACTTGCTCAGTCTAAAGTAGATCAAATATGCAATTGAGATGCTTTATTAATTATTGATCATATGAAAGTTGGAAACAAACAAGAAGGATCAGTATTTGTAGAGCATGGCCTTAATATGTTATGCTGGATATTGCAATATAGAATTTTTCAAGACCAATGACACGTGGATCTCACTTGATGGAATACACAGGAATAAAATCAACTATTTCTGTGGGAAGACATGATGGAGAAGCTCAATATTACCAACTAAAACTAGTTTAGTGACTACCTGTGGAATAGACCATCAATTGCTCATATGCAAGTTTAGGCTAAAGCTAAAAAAATTAAAACAGAGCCAAAATGTGAATTGAATATCGTGTTGTTGTATGGTGCCGTTGAATTGGTTCCAATTCATAGAGACTTTATGTACCACAGAAAGAATCAACCATTGTTACAATTGGGCCAATTGCTGCTGCTACTGTGCCAATCCATTCCGTTGGGGTTTTCTTCTCTTTCTCTGACCCTCCACTTTATTAAGTATGACACCTACTCCAGGGACTAATACTTCCTGATAATATGTCAGAAGTATGGGAGATGAGGACTAGCCTTCCTGGCTTCTAAGGCACATTCTGACTACTTCTCCAACACAGATTTGTTTGTTCTTCTGGCAATCCATGGCACATTTAAAATTCTTCTCCAACACCATAACTCAAATGGAATTAATTCTTCTACAGTCTTCCTTATTCATTGTCAGCCTTTCACATGCATATGAGGCAATTTAAAATATTATAGCTAGGTTCAGAAACATTAGTCCTCAAAATGACATCTTTGCTCTTAAACATTTAAAAGAGGTATTGTACAGCAGATTTGCCTAATGCAATAGGTCGTTTGATTTCTTATCTGCTGCTTCCATGAATGTTGATAATGGATCTAAGCAAAACAAAGTATTTACAACTTCAATCTTTTTGCCATTTATCATGATGTTATTTTCTGATTCAGTGGTGGAGATTTTTTTGTTTTCTTTAGATTGAGGTGCTGCCCATACTGAAGGTTGTTGTCTTTGATCTTCATCAGTAAGTATTTCAAGTCCTTTGCACTTCTAGCAAGCAAGACTAGAATCTGAATACGGAAGATTGTTAATAAAGCTTCCTGCAATGTTGATGCCATGTTCATCTTCATATAATCCAGCTTCCAAGACTGTTTGTTGAGCATACAAACGGAATAAGTATGGTAAGAGAATACAACCCTGGCACACAGATTTCCTGCTTTTAAACCCACCTAAATATATCCCAAAGGAGCTCTGGTAGCGTAGTGGTTACGAATCGGGCTGCGAACCACAAGGTCAACAGTTGGAAACTATCAGCTGCTCCGCGGAAGAAAGATGAGGCGTTCTGCTCCTGTAAAGATTTACAGCCTTGGAAACCCTGTTCAGGGTCGCTATGGGTCAGAACCAACTCGATGGCACTTAACAACAAAATATGTCCCAAGGAGCTCTGGTAGCATAGTGGTTACGAATTGGGCTGCAAACTGCAAGGTCAGTTGAAGTTTTCTGCTCCTGTAAAGATTTACAGCCTCAGAAACCCTGTTCAACAAATATATCCCACTTTAGAGACCATTTCAAGAACGGTTTTGATAATTACTAAATTCCAGAAAAGTCGTGGGATGACATCAAAAACATCACACGTGAAGAAAATAAAAGGTCATTCACAAGACAAGAAACAAAGAAAAGACAAAAATGGATGTCAGAAAAGAGTCTGAAACTTGATCTTGAGCATAGAGTAGATAAAGCGAGTGAAAGAAATGAGAAAGTAAAAGAGCTGAACAGAAAATGTCAAAGGGCTTCTTAAGAAGTCACAGTAAAGTGTTATAATGAAAGGTGCAAAGACCTGGAGTTAGAAAATCAAAAGGCGAGAACACATTCAATTTTTCAAGCGAAAAGAACTAAAGAAACATTTCAAATCTCAACACACAATATTGAAGTATTCCAAAGTGTAACTGTACCCAAATTAATTAGTTGATGTTCAACCATTTTAAAAGGTAGAACATAATTAAGAACTAATGTTATTGAAGAAAAACAAGACTCTAGGAATTTATGAAACGTTCCATTGAGAAGTTTCCACAAACTGACACATTTTTGCAGAAAGTCACTTGTCTATACCAAGAAATTTGGAAGACAACTAGCTGGCTTAGGCATTTGACTGTGTAGATGACAATGAACTGTGGTTACCATTATGAAGGATAGGTATTGCAGACCACTTAATTTTGCTACTGAGGAACATGTACATGGAGCAAGAAGAAGGAATTTGAACAGAAATAATGGGATACTGAGTGGTTTATAACCAGGAAACGTGTCTACCAGGGTTTGTACCATTTCACCACATTTATTCAATCTGTATGCTGAGCAAATAAGCACAAAATGTAGATTATATGAGAAGAAAATCTTCCTCAGGATTGGAGGAAAACTCATTAACAACCTGTGATAAGCAAATTACACAACCATGTTTGCTGTAAGGGAAGAAGACTAGAAATATTTTTTGATGAAGATCACTCTGCAGCATTCAGTCTAGACTGTACATCAATATAAAGAAAATAACAACAACAAAAAATCCTCACAATTGGATCAATAAATAAATTCACAATTAATGGAGAAAAGATTGAAATTATCAAAGACTTTATTTTTCCTTCATTCACAATCAGTGCTCATGGAAGCAGCAGTCAAATCAAATGGCGTATTGCAGTAGGTAAATATGATGCAAAAAGACCTCTTTAAAGTATTAAAGAGCAAAGATACCACTTTCAGGACTAAGGTGTGACTGACCCAAGTAATGGTATTTTCAGTCGCCTCATATCTATGTGAAGGTTGGAAAATGGTGAAGGAAGATTGCCAAAGAATCCATGCATTCAAAATATGGTGTTAGTTAAGAATATTGAAAGTACTATGGACTGCCCAAAGAACAAAGAAATCTGTTTTAGAGACCCTACCACCAGAATGCTCCTCAGAAGTGAGGATGGTGGTACTTTGTCTCCTGATCTTTGCACAGGTTTTGAATTGTGAGGTTGGCGCAGGACTTGTAGTTCAAATGGCCTTGCAGTCTGGCTCATTAACCCACAGTGCCACACCAGGACTACCTGAGTTAGTAGGTCCTTTTGCAGCATATAAACATTTATTTTACTACATTTTTTTCTTAAAATCTATAGAAGTCTTAGCAATTTACAAATATAAGTAAAAAAGGATTCCATGAATAAACTTAAGCTGTTTTCAAATCCATAGGCGAACTGAGCCTAAGAGGCTACTTACTATTAGAACAACCTTCAAAAATAAATTTTATGTTAGATATTATGGGGTTAGTTTTGTTTCGATTGGTAAAGGTGTGGCAATAAGTCTGTACTCCATAGGAATTTTTTTTTCTCTTTGTTTAAGCTATGGGTTTTTAATATTCTTCTTCAGGTAAACATACAGAAATAACCCATTTAATTGTGCTTTACTTTATTTTTGCAGATGTTCTAATTTGTCAAATTGAAAGTTTATTGCAAAGGTACAGTTTTGCTATTTCTCCAAAAGCATATGCTCATGTTGTGTCTCTGTGTAACAAATTTCTAAGCTTTTTCTTAATGTTATTGCACACTTAAACTGCAGTATAGTGTGAACATAACTTTTATTTGCATTGGGAAACCAAAATATTAGTGTGATTCACTTTATTGCGATCTTTGCTTTATTGCATTGGTCTGGAACCAAACCTACAAGTATCCCTGAGGTATGCCTATACAGGCCAAAAATCTCTTTTAGAAGTAATGTGTATTTAAGTAATATGCATTCAAACATTGCTACATTATACTTGTCATTCTTTTTCCTTTCTCCAAGTTTGCTGCACAAGATCCAAATTCAATTTTCCACTCTTAATGGAGATTCATACTTTTCATTCGTTAGTTATTATTTTCAATCTATTTAGTATTTACATGTGCTTGGTATTGGTAGTTAGATGGATTAATATAAATCACCCCTTACTAATAAGCTAATGAAAACATTTAGACTGCTATGTTGCTCTTCTAGGGAACATATTATAAAGAGTGTCAATAGGTAGTGACTTCCAGAAACTGTGGCAGAGAAGTGATAGGACTTGTACATTTTCAGATAATAACACCTTCACTTGAATAGATGTGAAAGCATTTAAATGATTATGCTTTTTAGCATTATGAAACTGTTACAAAACAGTGCATATTTCAGATATATTTTGCCAATAATTAATGAGTAACATGATGTACGTGATTATTTTCATTTTATCATAAAATTTTTACTTTCATTGATTTATAATTTTTATATAACAAATCACAACATTTATTTATTTATAACATATGTGTGAGAAACAATGGGACCAAAGGAAAGCATGACTACTTGTGAGTTTCAGCTGCATCGTTGACCTCTTAAGAAGTTATGAGAAACAGATTCTGAGACTTAGATTTTGGAGTGGGTGTTTTGTTTGTTTGTTTGTTTGTTTGTTTTTTCTGAGAAAACCCTGTATTTCTATAGGTTTTCTCAGAAAAAAAAAACCCAAATAAGGATAGGGGAGCAGATTGACAGGGGGGAGAAGTTGCTTTGAAATAGTGGCAACCAAAATCTCAGTTCTTCTTTAGGAACTGAGCAGCAACACCCTTCAGAGTTTTTTGACTCCTTAGGGACAAGTCCTTTGAATTCTTAGATGACCAGTCCTTGGATGCTAGCTGCCCCTGGTGAGGCCTTGTCATCTTGACTCAGGTAGCTTCTAGGAGTGCCAACATTCTTGGCAGGTAAGGGACAGTAGCCTAATGCTAAAGGGAAGTTAGCAAAAGAATGATGAAGGCAAGTGAAGACACAGGGAAGAATGCTAAGGTTAAAGGGGATAGAAGTAAATGCTGTTATATGCACAAACCTGCAACAACAGTGTTCTGTGGTTAGATACACAGGGAGATATACAGACTGAACTGGTTTAGGTAGGAGAATGGGAGTATATCCACAAATATATAAGGGTTTGACACCTATGAGTGTGGTACAAGATTATTGTGGTGGTTGTAGTGTGCCGGGGTGTTGACTATGACTCACAGCAATCCTGTACAGGGTTTCTGAGGTATAAATCTTTAAGGGAGCACAAAGCCTCAACTTTCTCCTGTGGAACAGCTGGTAGTTTCGAGCTGTTGACCTTGAGGTTTACAGCCCAATTCTTAACCACTACGCTACCAGAACTCCTTGTGGGAGAGGATACAGGAGTCTAAATGATGAAAACTTCTTAGACATTAACAACACTTTGAAGCAACAAGGGAGCTGGAGCACAGTGTCAGGGGACACCATGATTAATGGGCACAACACAGTCCTAAAGAGTGTTATACAATGCTACTTTGGTAAGATGCAAATGGGATCTTAAAAGCTCAACAGTGGTCATCTAGGGAGCAACTATTGGTCTCTCCATGTGTGGAGGGGAAAAAAGTGATGAAAACTGAAGATGCTTGGCTTCAGTTAATCTAATGGACTAATGGAACACATGAACATCAGTCTCCATGACTTTAAATTCAAAGAACTTGTGGTTTGCATTCCAGTGTGCTGTGCTAGAATATGTATATATATGTGTGTATGTGTAAGTACATTGATTCCAACATATGCCTTTTAGTCTGTGGTGACTATTGAGGTGTAATTAAATAACCTTTTGCACGCAAGAAATTTGGCACAATGTTTGTATGGAAAGTAATGGTTCTCACCTATTACTTATTTTTCTAAGTTATTTTGATAATTGAAATTTATCAGTAATCATACCCTAACCTTTTTCTAATTCTCCCTTTTCTGCATATTGCCTTCCCCATCACTCAAGTTAACATGTGTTTACACCTTCCAGTATTCTAGGAATCCTGGTGTATACTGTGGGTTAATGCACTGGACTACAAAGTCTGTTTGAACCGTAAGGTTGGCAGTTCAAGCTCATCCACTCCTTGGAAACCCTATACAGGGCCGCTAAGAGTTAGAACTGACTCAATGGCACTAAATAACAACAACCTTCTAGCCAGTGAAATTCTCTCCCCTCCCTTCCACCACTGGTAAACATCAAAGAATGTTTCTTTTAGTATGAAAACCTTCTCTTGAATTTTTACTAAAGTGGTCCCGTACAATATTTGTCTGTTTGTGATTGACTTATTTCACTCAGCATAATGCCCTCGAGGTTCATGTATGCGTTTCACAGATTCATCATTCTATTGTATGTATGTCCCAAAGCTTGTTTATCCATTCTTCCTTTGATGGGCTTTTAGGAGGTTTCCATTGTTTTGCAACTGTGAATAGTGCTTCCAGGAACCTGGGTGTGTATATACCTACTGGTGATGTCACTCTTAGGAATACATTTCTTGGGACTATATACCAAGTAGAGCTCTGGTAGCGTAGTGGTTACGAATCGGACTGTGAACCTTAAGGTCAGCAGTTCGAAACTACCAGCTGCTCTGCGGGAGAAAGATGAGGCGTTCTTCTCCCATAAAGATTTACAGCCTTGGAAATCCTGTTCAGGGTCGCTATGGGTCGGCACCGACTCGACGGCACTTAACAACAACAAGAGGAATTACTGCCTTCTGTGGTATTGCTATTTCCACCTTTTTGTGGAGTCGAAAATAGACCTTTTTTAATCTGTTAAACTAACCTGAAATTTGTCTAAGAATATAGCCAACATCTATTACCATGTCACAAAAGACCTTTGAAAAAGCAATCCTCACTTTTTTTTTTTTTCCTAATACGGATCACGTCTAGATCTAAGTCTTTGAATTCTATGATGTGCTGAGAAATAATTCAAAATAAATTCTATAAAAAGTAATGAGTTTCCAAAAAATATTCAGATGCAATTATCAGCAATTATTATTGTTTATTGAATGTTATAAATCCCTACTGGTGCAGTGTTTAAGCTCTCTGCTGCTAACAAAGTTTAGCAGTTCAAATCCCAGGCATACTTTGGGAGAGAAATGTGGCAACCTAATTCTGTAAAGATTTTATCACCTTTGGAAATCTGATAGTGTAGATCTTCTCTGTCCTACAGGGTCATTATAAATTATAAGCCACTTCACAGGAATGGGTTTGAGTGTGGTTTGGTTTATGCTCAAGTGCCTGTGATGTGTACTTAATATATCTTATCTCATTTAAATTTCACTACAGGACAAAATCATACCTTTATTAAGCCTATTTTTCAGCTAAGAAATCTGACAGAAGATTCAAGGAAGTGGTCTATAGCTACAACAATAATAGGCAGAGAAATAAAAATATAAATCTGAATTTGTTTGGGTACAGTACACAGGCTCTTTGTACTAGCATCATGACAAGGTATTCAACTAAATCAATTGCCAGTTAGAATTTGAGTACAGAGTAATATGAACATGAAAAGCAGTCAAAGTTCTTAAAAAGTATTCAGTGGCCATTTATATCCAGTGATGGAAATAAGAATAGATTTAGCAAAGATCATTTTGAAATGTATTAGTAGACAGCTACTAGGGAGCATGTTGGCTTAGTAGGATAAGCACTGTACTGTGAATCACAAGGTCAGAAGTTTGAGCCCATCAGCTGCTCCAGACGAGAAAGATGAAACTTTCTGCTCCAATAAAAGTATTACAATCTTGGAAACCAATACAGCATCCCTGTTAATCGAAACCAATTTGATGGCACCTAAGAACAATGTTGTTTAGTTCTGTGGAATTGGTTCTGACTCATAGTGACCCTGCACAGGGTTTCTGAGGTTATAAAATCTTTATGGGAGCAGAACGCCTCATCTTTCTCCCATGAAACCGCTGGTGGTTTCAAACTGCTGACCTTGAGGTTGGCAGCCCGACTTGTAATCACTACGCTACCAGAGCTCCTTGTAGACAGACATAATAATTTTTATACATTCTCAAAACAGAAATGATTACTTAAATCTTCCAAATACATTTGGAAGATAATGATTTAAACAAATATATGTATTTAAACTGCAAGACCAATTATTCAGATATGTATTTGAAACTGAACTGCACACAAAAAAATAATCAAGTAGGCTGACTAATTCCAAGCATTTTTTAGCTTTGTATTGTAAATTGAGTAAAGGTTTATACTGATTTACATTCACAAATCATACACTTTGCTTAACTCCAAGTACCAACAGTTAGCAGCATTTACCTTTATTCACTTTAACTATTGCATTCCTCCCTGTACGCCTGCTGCCTGTATCTTTCCTCTGCTAACCTCCCTCTTGTTGCATATTGTCTGCCCTGTAATCTGTGTTAATATGTACCTACTCTCTAGCTCATGAATAACTTCCCCCTCCCTGTAAACATCATAGATTGTTTTTGTTTTATCAAGCAAACTTTTCTTTAAATTTTTACATTGGTCATATACAATGTTTGTCTTTTGTGATTGATTAATTTTCCTCAGCATAGTGTCCTGGAGGTTCAACCATGTTATGAGGTGTTTCACAGATTCATCATTATTCTTCAATTTTTTGTGTGTACCAAAGTTTGTTTAACCATTCATCTGTTGATAAGTCTATTGTAGACAGCAAACTGAAGGATCTTGCTTTCATATCCATTCTGCTCTTTATATCTTTATGACTGGTACATTTAATCTGTTTACATTCAGTGTAATTATCAATAAATACGTATACATTGATTATTGTCACTTTTCTGTGTGTGTGTTTTTTTTTGTGTGTGTGTGTGTATGTGTGGTGCTGCTAAATTCTTTGTTCCACACAACTTTCTATACTGAGTACATTTTATTTGTGGGTTTCCTTGTCATTTTCACTTCTGTTGTGCTAGTGTTTACTAAATCTTTCTGATTTTCCTCTTTTTTAATTTTGATGTGCAGGTGTATTTTTTTTTTTTTTTTTTTTTTTGCCCTGCAATTTATTTTTCTTCCCCCTGCTTAAAAACATATGTTTAGCCTTGAAATCTACTTGGCTTCCTTGCCATTTGGAAGTTCTGTATCTATACTATTCATTCTTTATGCTTTGTAGTTGACTTCATTATATATTGATAAATCTGGATCCTTATTTTCAGTCTTGTAAGTTTGTTTCACTTTAAATATTTCTCTATCTAGATTCAGTTCTGTGTGGTATTGTCGTGAATGTTAATCTCAGGTCGTTGTCTGCTGTAGTTGGGTCTCAGTCAAAAGAATACCCCTTAGCATTTTTTGCAAAGTTGGTCTGATCATTACAAATTCCTTTAATATCAGGAAATTCCCTAATTTCACCATAATATTGAGGGACAGCTCTGCTAGGAATAGGATTTTTGCTTTGCAATATTTTTCTTTCAGAGCTTTGTTTATGCCAATCCATTGCATTCTTGCCTGAATAATTTCTGCTGAGAAATCCCAGTTTAGTTATATTGGTCCTCCTTTGTAAGTAAATTTTCATTTTTTCTGAGATGTTCTCAGGATTCTTCCCTTATCTTTGATTTTAGAAAGCTTGATTATAATATGTCTTGGTAATTTTCTTTTGGGATCTATCCTATTTGGGGTTTGTTCAGCGTCTTATATGCTTATCTTCTCATCTTTCATGATGTTGGGAAAATTTCTTCCCACAACTCTTAAACAAACTTCTCTGTTCTTGTGTTTTCCTTTTCTGTATTTCCAACCACCCATAAGTTATTCCTTTTCATGGTGTCCTACATAACTCTTAGGATTTCTTTGGAATTTTTTTCATTCTTTTTTCTAATTGTTCATCTAGTATACTAGCATTGAGAGATTTATCTTCAAGCTCACTAATTAGGACTTTCATTGCATCGGTTCCTTTACCTTTTCAATGTATTATCTATTTCTGAGATCTTAGTACTAATCTGGATTTCTAATTGCAAATTTTGTATTGTTTCAAAATCTGCAATTAGTTTGTCTATTTGTTCTTGTAGTGTGTCCCTGAATTCTTCTTAAGTTTTTATTGTGTTCGCCTTACTTTCCTGGCTCTTTCTATAGACCCTTTGAAGGTACCTACTTATCATTCTTTTGAATTCTTTTTCAGTTAGTTCTATTACCTTTTCTACCTCAGAAACATCTTCTACACCTGTATCTTGACCATTGATTAACCTATTCTATCCTGTTTCTTTCTGTGAGCTAAAATTGTATGTTTTCTTGGAGGCACTGTAAGGTTGTCATTTTTGTAAAAACAAATAGTGCAGTTGTTGGACCCAGAGGGGAGAAATTTCTGGGGGCTCCTGCAATTAAAGGAGCTCATGAAGTGGTTTTGGAAGGCTTGTGACCTTAGAGTCCCTGGCCCTAGATGGGAGTTATCTATGTTCAGGGCACTCAATCCAAAAGTAGCTCATGGGGCCCTTGATGCAGCTGATTTCAAGGTCTGTTAGACCCACAGGGAAATTGTGGGCAAGGTGACTGGCTAAATACTGGTCTGGTGGCTCTGTGGGCTTTCTACTAAAGTATCTAAATCAAGGAACCAAAGCAGCACACCACAGCAGCATAGGTGACCCCAATCATGCTTCCTTCACTCCCAAACAAGTGACTATGTGCTCTTGGATAAGAGGGTCCATGCTCAGGGTGAATGAGTGTGGGAGCTGGCTATATTTCTGATCACTAGAGGATCTTGGGAGAAAAGAAGAAATCACACCTTTTCTGTTGTCCACAGGAATATGCTTGGTAGGCCTCCTTCTGCTGCTGAAGCTACTCACAAGATGATTGAGCTGAGTCTGGCCAGCCATTCATTAGTCAGTCTCCCTCTCTCACCATCCCTGCTCTGCTTCTTCTCCCAGTGAGCATTCCATCCACCTCTCTAAATTTTCTTCTGAAGTTCAGGGTGCCAGAATTTTCATCTGTCTGTTTTATTTTGTCTCTCATATCTTTGTGGTAGAAGGTCTGTGTAGTGTGTTTTCCTAGTCCACCATCTTACTGGAAGTCCTCCAAACATTTTTAAATCTAAATAACCTTGTTTGTTTGTACATGAGCTATCTTTCAAGACTCATTTTTCATGATACATTTTAGATGGTTATATAATAATATATTAGATATAAATATCTGCTTATACCAGAAGTACAGTACACTGCCTCTATGGCTACAAGGTGATCACAATTGTTATAAATAAGCAATAACTTGAATTATTATTCTTGGGCAGATCCAAACAGTCTGTCTGATTTTTTCAGCTTAGCCTATTCAACAACTAAACATTTTCTAAATCTGGGACTCAGGAGACTTAGGGACAGGGATTATAGGAATTTGAGGGGTAGAAGAAAGGGCAAAGCAGAAATTCTGCCTGTAGTCTAGATGTAGACTACAGTTCATCAAGACAGGGGAGCATGTACGTGGGCAATGTAAAGAAGATGTGGGGGTGGGGTGGGGCAGGGGAAGGAGCTAGTCAAGGTTTTATAAATAGTCAAACAAGGAGTAGCTCTGAGAAGGCAGCTAAAATACTGGTCAGTGGCATAGATCATAGTTTGAATAACCTTGTGGATAGAACTCAGGGGGAAAACTAGTTATAAAAAAAATTGGAAAGGCACCCAGGTTAAAGTTAGGCTATTTAAGCCTTGATCCCAGACACTGGATGATACTGAATTATCCATTTTCTTATAGGGGGTAGAGTCATAATTCTTATAATTTAAGATGAGGCTTTCTACTCCCGTAAAGATTTATACCCTCGGAAACCCTGTACAGGGTCGCTATGGGTCGGACCCGACTCGATGGCACTTAACAACATAATAGAAAAAACACAGTTGAATGGGTTTAATGAATAGTTTAGGAGGCTAGCGTCTGAATTCAGATCATTAACTAGAGGGGAAGGATCTCTTTAGCTCTCTGTGGGCTCTAGGGTAAGTTTTTTATTTTTTTACCCCTAGCTTCACTGGATTTCTTAATTATCTTCATTAGGTGTGGTATATATCTTATTCAGTTTGTGCTTGCTTATCTATATGACTATACTGCTATTTTAAACTCAGAAGTCATTAGGCTTAGAACATACCTTCAAAAAGCCTATAGATGGAGATTCAACACACCTAGCTGAGAGCATGAGATGGGAGAACTAAAAGCAAATTGTACCTTAAGGATATATTAGAATATATGAAAGAGAGAGAAAAATAGAATGATACAATGAAAGATAAGAGGAAGAAAGAACTCACATATTCAAAACACTTAACTGAAATAACTGTTGCAGCCAACAAGAGTCCAACTCCTTTATCTTTTTTGTAACAAATTTGGAAATTGTTCATAAATTATTTTATTTTTTTCAAGTTCTGATAAGAACCATCCTCACATTTAAAATTAATAAAGAAACTGTCTCTGAAAGTATATACTAGCAATTATCAAAAATACATATCCAGAAAAAGGGAAAACTAATATATTAGCTATTTTCTTACTATTCCAACGCCTTAATAAATCTAATTGGAAAACATATGTTAGGTTAATAGAGATAAACACACTTTGAAAAACTGAGTAGTTGTTATGAACAAATACATTACTTTTGAAGTATAGTTTTCCATGCTAAGTAAACGTATTGCTGTTAAATGTCATTGAATAGGTTAGTTCTGACTCATAGCAACCGCGTATAGAGTGTCTGAGGAGCAGCTGGTGGGTTGGAGCAACTGTTGGGTTTGAACCTTATGGTTTACAATCCTGTGCTTATCCTACAGCGCCAAACCAGATATGAACCCATTAGCAATCTTTAATGTTTACACAAATATGTTGAATTTCATGACATGGTTGATGTCATACTGCATATTTCTAAAAGCCAAAATTTACATAAGAAGGTCATTTTACAGAAAAAATATTTGTGTTAGAATTTTGTAAAAACTATGACTACTGTGTATGCACATAGACTGAAAAATAAAAATCATTCGCTTTCCTTAGGAAACAAGTTATCTTAGCTAATCTTATAATTGATTTCAATTTTAAATTGACATTATGATTATTTAGTATATTTTTATGATTTGAAAAAAAATAAATTTTAAGATAAATTGATTCCTGGAAAATGTTAAATCATAGTACTTCACACAATCACAATACCAAAAATACAATATAATGTCAGACAATTTTAAGGTAACTTAATTTTGAAATACCAAAAGGTGATAGTTTATTCAATTTAAGATTTTTATTAAACTTTATTCCTTTAGGCTTTCTGGGGTTTTATTATCTTCTCATTTTTATTAGGAACCACTACAGAAAATATGTGACCCTAAGAGTTTATCTAGATCCTTATTAGTTTATTCCACCTTCTCAACTCGCAAACATTTAAAAGTTTATTTCTTCATCATCTGAGGACTTTCTCATGCATTAAGTGATCCTAAATATTCCTCATGCTTATATAAAAAAGGTTTATAAGCAACACTTCTAAATATCTCCAATATTTGGAATTCTCTTAATATAATTTGATCCTTCTTTGTACTGCTTTAACACTCTTGAATATTTTTAAAAAAAATATTTGAAAGTCAATAAAAATGTAAGATTTCAATTATAAGCCCAATTTCTCTTTCACTAGTCATCTATGGGTCGGAACCGACTCGACGGCACTTAACAACAACAAACAACAAGTCATCTTGTATATAACATCTGTATTTTTTTCTGATTCTTAAATGCTGGCCGTCATCCATCTTTATCAGATCTGATTTTATTGAATGTTCTGTTAATTTGCTTTATTTTCTTTGATTCTTATTATATTGTTGCAGTTAAGTGCCATTGAGTAGTTTCTGACCCATAGCAACCCTGTGTAGACTTTTGAAGTAGCAGCTGGTGAGTTTGAACCACAGACCTTGCAGTTCAAACTGGCCTTGAGGTCAAGTGCTTATTCTATGGAGCCACACCAGAACTTCTTATTATATTGACTATTTTATTGTTAGAACTATTGATTTAGAAGTAAAAATAAGATTTTATACATGACTTTTCATTTTCAGTAATTTCTTAGTAGAAATGTAACTTCTCATACAAACAGACATCCCAATTACAGCTCATCATTAAGTTGTATAATTAAGTTACATAATGCCTACTACTCCCTTGCAGAGAGTTTCAAGTTTTACTAACTCAGATTGTTTTACTAAGTGATCATTATAAGTGACTTTTAAAACAACTTGTGTTTTTAAGTACCAAAAGGAAAATAATATTGTAATTTGGAAAAAAACAAACAAAAACCTCTAATTTCTTTCAAGAAAATTATGTTTTATCATTTGAAAAGTCACACAAAAAAGTGTCTGACTCTAAATTCATACTATTCACAAAATTTAATTTCAAATGTATTTTAGTTCTTAATTGAAAAATGAAATTATAAAGCTTTTAGAAAGGATCTGAAGAACAATTTTATTAATTTGAAGCAGAAGGTATTTTATTTGTGGATCAAAAAGTGCTAAAATCTAGGGGAGATTTAATAACCTGTATCTTACTAAATTAAAAATTTATTTTTATCAAAAGAATCTCAAGAAAGTTAAAAAAAATCATCCTAAAGACTTGAAGTAGATATTTCTAATATGTATTTTCAACAAGGGACTCATCCAAAATGAAGAAAGATATATTACAAATCATTTCAAAAACTCACACCCACACTTACACATACACTTAAACCAGTAATGTTGAAATCCAATGAAATCCACTAGTGGTAGAGTAGCCAGAATCTGAGGGAATAAAAGTGTGAATGGCTGCACAGAGACAAAAATAAATGGTATATAAGAGCACAGAGCACATGCTTAGAACTGATTTATTGTTAGCTTAATATTCATAGTAACATGACACAAAAGTAATCATTTGCATGTACTTGCTAGTAGACAACACCGAGATGGGACCCTTGTGGTATTCTCTTCCAACAATTCTTGTGTCGTGCTGTTGGATAAGTACAGAACTGCTAACCATAAGCTAACTACAAGGTTGGAAGTTCAAACTTACCACCCACTCATAGGAAACCCTATACAGGGTCACTATGGGTCGGAACTGATTTGATGGCACTAACAACTTCTTTCCCAAACATTGTTAAAACTGTACTTGGTAACTTTAGAAAAACGTAATTTGTTTGCAGAAAATAAGAAAAGCACTTCTTAATGGTGAGCCTCGAACATCATCAAAATTCTGATTCTTTTATTCTTCATATATGTTTCCTTTTTTTCTGTCAAATATAATACACATTAGAAAGAATGTATAATGTGGCTATGACAAAAGTCAATGGAAAAAATAAGATAAAGACCTAAGCATACACATCAGAGAAGTAACTAAACAAAATTTATTTAAAAATGATACTCAATATCATTCATCATCAGAGAAACTCAAATTAACAATGCATTGCAATTCCATTACCCACCCACAAGAAATGCTAATATTAAAAAATCCTGACAACACCAAATATTGGAATAGATGTGAAACAACTAGAATTCTTATATCCTGCTGATGAGGGTGAATGCCATATAACCACATTCAAGGATCTTATACACATACTCAACAATTCTACTTCTGGGTACATCCCGAACAAAATGAGCATCATGTTCCCCCAAAGTACAAGTACTAACATGGTCATGATGACAATATGTATAATAGATAATCACCGAGACTAGGCACATTATGTTAATAAGAATTCATCAAACTGTACACTTAAAATAGGTATATTTTGTATATACAAACATTAGAAAAAAGTAAACATTAAACATATTATTTATGTCATGTTGTTATTAAGTGTGATTGCGTCACTTCTGACTCATAGTCACCTTATGTACAACAGAAGAGAACACTGCTGGATCCTGCAACATCCTCTCAATAGATGTTCTGTTTGAGTCCATTGTTGCGGCCAATGTGTTAATACATCTTGTTGGATGTCTTCCTCTTTTTGGCTGACCTTCCACTTTACCAAGCATGTTCTTCTCCTGATAATATGTCCGTAGTATGAGAGACAAAGTCTTGCCATACTGGCTTCTCAAGAATGTTCTGGTTGTACTTCTTCCAACACAGATGTGTTTTTTTTCTTCTGGCAGTCCATGGTACTTTTGATACACTTTTCCAGCACCATAATTCACATGCATCAATTCTTCTATTGTCTTCCTTGTTCATTGTCCAACTTTCAAATGTATATGAGATCATTTAACACACAATAGCTTAGGTCACTTTAATCCTCAAATTGAATTATTTTCTTTATAACATTTTAAAAAGGTTTATTCAGAGTGGAGCATAATGACAAGAATGGAAAAAAGCTTTCAAGACCTTCATTGAATGATGGGGCACAACTGAAAATGAGAAGAAATAGCTGCAAACACCCATTAATAATTAGAATGTGGAGAGCATGAAATTGAATCTAGTAAAACTTTTTAAGTTGTCAAGAATGAAATGAAACACATAAAGATCAATATCCTATACTTCTTTATAATTTATTTTCTGTAATCTTTCTGAGACCAAAGTTATATTTTGTTGTTTGTTGTTAGGTGCCATAAAGTCAGTTCAAATTCACAAGGACCCTATGATAAACAATGTGAAGCACTGCGCAGTCCTGCACTATCCTCACAATTATTGTAATGTTTGACTTGAACTGCCAACTTTATAGTTCAAACTGACTTTGCAGTTCAGTGGATTGACTCACAGCATCAAACCAGAACTCTTTGTTGTTGTTGTTGTCAGGTGTCACCCAGTTGGTTCCGACTCATAGAAACCCTGTGTACAGCAGAATGTAACACTGCCCGGTCCTGGGCCAATCTCACTATTGTTGCCACACTTGAGCCCATTGATGCTGCCACTTTTCCAATCTACCTCACTGGGGGTCTTCCTCTTTTTCTCGGACCTTCCACCTAACCAAATATGATATCCTTCTCCAGCTACTGGTCCCTCCTGACAATATGTCTGAAGTATAAGAGACAAAGTTTGGCCATCTTGGCCTCCAAGGAGCACTCTGGTTGTACTTCTTCCAACACAGATCTATTGTTTCTTCTGGCAGCCTGTGGTACTTTCAATATTCTTCTCCAACACCATAACTCAAAAGCAGCACTCTTCTACGGTCTTCCTTATTCACTGTCCAGCTTTTGCAAGCATATGAGGTTATTGAAAATACTGTGGCTTGGGTCAGGCGTACCTTAGTCCTCAAGCTGACATCTTTGTTCTTCAACACTTTACAAAGGTCTTGCGCACAGATTTGCCTAAGGCAAAACGTCATTTGATTTCTTGACTGCTGCTTCCATGAATGTTGATAGTTGATCCAAGAAGAATGAAGTCCTTGACAACTTCAATCTTTTCTCTGTTGATAAGAATGTTTTTTAGGAGAACATTATATCCTTCTCTAGGGACTGATCCCTTCTGACAACAAATACAGTGTAGTAATGATAGTGTGCCTTTGAGTTGGTTCCCACTCATAGAGACCCTGGATTGGGTTTGTTATTGTTTTTAAGTGTCATCGAATCAATTCTGACTCACAATGACCTTGTGTAAGGTTTCTAAACATCAGCTGGTGGGTTTGACCATTGACCTGTGGTTTGCAGTGTAGTGCTTATCCTACACTGCCACCTGAGAAGTATTGGGTTTCTGGGGCTGGAAATCTTTACACAGCAGAAAGCCTCGTATTTCTACTAATATACAATGCACAGAAGAAAAAAAATCTCATCAACTTCACTTCTCAGGAGCATTCTGGCTTTACTTCTTCCAAGACAGATTTTCTCTTTCTTCTGACAGTACGTGATAATTTCAATATTCTTTGCAAACGCCATAATTCTAATGCATCAATTCTTCTGCAGTCATTGAAAATATCATGGCTTGGGTCAGGGACACCTTTGTCCTCATACTGCCATCTTTTTTCTTTAACTTTAAAAATGCCTTTTGCAGCAGATGTACGTAATGAAGTACATAATTTGATTTATTTACTGATGACTCTATGAATATTTATTGTGGATCCAAGCAAAACAAAGTCTTTGACAACTTCAGGTTTGTTTTTTTTTTCTCCAGTTATCATGCCATTATCCAGTTGTGCAGATTTTTGTTTTCTTTGCACTGAAGAGCAATCCCTACTGAAAGCTGTGGTCTTTGATCTTCATCAGTAAGTATTTTAAGTCCTCTTCCCTTACAGCAGGTAAGGTTGTGTTATCTGCATATCTTAGGTTGATAATGTGTATTCTTCAAATTTGATGTCATGTGCTGTTCATATAATACAGTTTCTCCGATAATTAGCTCAGCATACAGACTGAGTAAGTATTCTGAAAGGATACAACTCTGACATGCAACTTTCATGATTTTAAACCATTGAATATCCCTTTGCTCCATTTGAATGATTATCTCTTGAGCTATGTACAGGTTTCTCATGAGCACAGTGAAGTGTTCTGGAATAGCCATTATTTGCAACATTATTCACAGTTTGTTATGATCCATAAATACCATCTTTTTGGTATTTTCTAGTTTCAGTCATGAACCATATGATGTCAGCAATGATACCCCCAGTTACAACTCCTCTTATGAATGTGGCTGGAATTACTGGCATTTCTCTCTCAATGTATTGCTGCAAATGGATCTTGAATTTTCTTTAGCAAAAATTTACTTGCAAGTGGTATTGATGGATGATTTCTTCATTCTATTAGTCCCATTCTTTGGAATTGACACAAACATGGATATTTTCCAGTCATTTGGGCAGGTAGCTCTCTTCCATATTTCTTGGCATAGAAAAGTTTCCTGAGCTGTATCATTTTATTGAGACATTTCAATTTACATTCTATCCATTCCCGAAGGCTTGTTTTGTTGTCAGTGTCTCCACGCAACTTGTACTTCTTCCTTAAATATCATTGGTTCTTGATCATTTTGCACTTCTTGAAATGGTTGAACATCGACCAATTATTTTTGGTACAATGATTGTGTATTCCTTCCATCTTCTGTTGATTTTTGTGTGATTCAATATTGTTCAAATAATCCTTCAGTACTGGAAGTTGAGGTTTGAATTTTTTCTTCAGTTCTTTCAGCTTGATAAATGTCAAGTGTGTTCTTTACTTTTAGTTTTCTAACTCCATTTGCCCATTTCATTATAATACTTTGTCTTCTTGAGGTGTCCTTTGAAATGTTCTGTTTAGCCATTTTACCTCCTTATTTTTTTCCATTTGCTTTAATATTTCTATGCTGGAGGGTAAGTGTTAGAGTTTCTTCTGACATCCATTTTGTACTTTTTCTTCTTTCTTGTCTTCTTAATGACCTTTTGCTTTCTTCCTGTATGATGTTCTTAATATTACCACACAACTTTTCTGGTTTTTGGTCCTTTGTGTCTAATGCATCATATATTCTCTTAAGATTGTCTCTAGATTCAGGCAGAATATATTCAAGGTCGTATATTGGCTTTTTTGGACTTGTTTAATTTTCTGCAGCTTCAGACTGAACTCACATACAAGCAATTGATGGTCTATTCCACAGTCAGACCCTTGCCTTGTTTTGTCTAATGATAATAAACTTCTCCATGGATTCTTTGAACAAATGTAGTCAGTTTTATTCCTGTGTATTCCATCATGGTGAGATCCCTTCTATGTTGTTGAACAAGGGTATTTGCAACAAAAAGTCATTGGTCTTGCAATAGTCTATCATGCAGTCTCCAACATCATTTCTATCACTAAGGCCATATTTTCCAACTACGGACCCTTCCTCACTTTTTCCAACTTACACGTTCCAATCGTCAATAATTAGCAATGGATCTTGATTGTACATTTGATCTTTTTCAGACTTTAAAAGTTGGTATATTTCTTCAATTTAATCATCTTTGCCTTTAGCTATTAGTGTGTAAATTTGAATAATAATGCAATTAGCTGGTATTATTCTGCTCGGAAATCCTATACAGGGTCGCTATGGGTAGGAACCGACTCAACAGCATATCACAACAACAACAACAACATTTGTAGGTATATGGATATTATCCTATCACAGACAACATTGCACTTCAAACTAGATCATGACATGCTTCTTTTTATATATAATGAAAGTGATACCATTCCTCTTCAGCTTGTCAATATTGGTATTGTAAACTAAATTATTGTCTCACTCAAAATGACCAATACCAGTCAACGTCAGCTCACCAATGCCTAGGATATCAGTCTTTATGTGTTCCATTTTATTTTTGAAGACTTCCAATATTCCTAGATTCATACTTTGTGCTTTTGGTGTTTTGATTAACAATAAATGCTTGCAGCTATTTCTTGAATTGTGCCCCATCAGTGAAAGAAGCATTGCTCTAGTCACATCTTTAATGTCTACGCTACTTTGAAATGACAGCTCTTTCTCTTTCAGTGCCTTTTGACATGAGGTGCTAATCTTCAGGCCTTATATCAGAAAATGTCTACTACTGTTTATAAGTTTTTCATTGCTAACCATTCAGAAATAGTCTGGCTCGCCTTCTTCCTAGTATTTCTTAGTCTGGAAGCTCTGCTGAAACGTGTCCACTATGGAAAACCTGCTGTTAAGATACCAGTGGCATAATTTCCAGCATCACAGCAACACACAAGACATCACAGTACAACAAAATGACAGATGAGTATTGAGAAAGTTTATTTTTTTCATTTTATTTAGTATATTTCATTTTACAAAGTAGAAACAATATAATATTAATTAAGACATTTAGAGTTTCACTTGGAGTTGTGTTCATCTTTCATTAATTTAATATAATTCAAAGTACACATATCTTCTGTCATGTAACAAGGGTTCAGTCTTCTCATAAAAGTACAAGATAAAAATCAAAACTCATGAATCAGCAACTATTTAAAAATTTGCTAATATTTTACAATAAAAACTAAACAATTTCAGTAGTGATTAGTCATCAAGACAATCTTTAGGAAGAAAAATGCTTGCTAATTTTCATACACACCCCCCTTTTTTGAATTAAATTTCTCTTCCTATTTTATAAGATGAGGAAACTGAAGCAAGAATTATTTGCTTAAGTTGCACTCGTTATTCAAGAATAAAATCATGTTTTAAATCTAGTTATATTTATTTAACACATTGGTAGCATAAGAGTTCTCATTTATTACCCTTGTGTTTAATAATGATTTGATTATGTCAAAATTGGCACAATTAAGACCTGGTAATACTATGTATTATACATTTTAAGCTCAAGTTCTTAGTAATTTCAGCAACACAAAAAAACCTAAGCTATCTGAATTATTCAAGGCCATACAAATGTTAGACTACCCTTTAAATCTGCAAATATATAAAAATGATACAAAACATCTAGAAACTAAAACAAATCAGAATGATCCTAACACCAAATATGACTGCAGGCTCATTAACAACATTTTTTGTTGTTGTTAAGGGCTGTCGAGTCAGTTCCAGATTATAGCAACCTAGTATTGGGTTTCTAGGGAGCAATTGGTGAGTTTGAACCACTGACCTTGTGGTTCAAACTGACCTTAAGGTTCTGTGCTTATCCTACAACACCACATGAGGATTCCCATTGACAACTAGGAAATAGATGAAACATGTACCCCTTATAAGGATACATCTTTCTTCTCTTTCTTTAGGAGTAAAGATTGCAAAAAGACAAATTGTGTGCCTCCACATACATCCAGCAGTTCCATGGGAGAAAAACCTGGTTTTTGTTCTATTGAAAATTACTGCCAAGAAACCCTATGATTTACCACATGGCTATAATGGTCAAAAGAGCCTGGTATTGGTTCAATGAAATATACATAGATCATTGGAACAGAATCGAGAGTCTAGAAATTAACTCATCCACATACAGCCAACTGATTTTTGACAAAGGGCCAAAGTACACTGAGTGGGGAAAACATAATCTTTTCAACAGATGGTGCTGGCAGAACTAGAAATCGATATGCAAAAGATTGAAACAAGACATTTACCTCACACCATATACAAAAACAAATTTAGCATGGGTTAAATACCTAAATGTGAATCCCAGAATTATAAAGGTCATCAAAGAAAAACTAGGGGTAAATTTAAGGGCTCTGATCCAGGGCACACACAGACTACCAAACATTGTAAAAATTACACAAACAAAAGAAGACAAAATAAATAATTGAGACATTCTTAAAATTAGAAACATGAGAGAGAGAGATGAGGAAAGCTTGTTTGGTTCAAAGTTTAGTGAGACCTGGAAACACCTGAGTCCATGGACAAAGACATAGCCACAGAGGGCTAGAGCTGAGAGTGAAGCATCCAGTTGATATGAAGGGAGGAGAGATGCACAAGAACACCCAAACTTTCAGATAGTACCCATTTGACCTAGTCTCGATGGCTTGATAATCAGAACTTGACTAGAGGAAGATTAAAAAGAAAA
>NW_006408530.1:2620979-2622800 GCF_000296735.1 Chrysochloris asiatica | reverse complement strand
AACAACAACAACAACAACATAGAAGTTATTAGATGTTATTGGCATAAATCAAGAATACAATACTTTCTGGCAAAAATGAGTACTGGTGTGGCACTGTAGGATAAGCAAGGTTGGTTTGCACTGCAGGCATAGTGGTTTAAATTTACCAGCCACTCTTCAGAAACCCTACACAGGGACACTATGAGTCAGAACTGTGTAGATAACACTAATTAACAAATCAGTCAACAACAAATGAAAACCTAGACTAAAATTTAAATTTAGATTATCCTTGAAAATGCCCTGAAAGGGTAAAGAAATAAATGGAATTGTTATCTTTTATTTTATATTAAATACCAGTAAGGAACTTTTTTCTTTTCTTTTCACTCTGCCCTCTATACATAAACATATTTGAGTCATGATGTAATATATTGGTAAGTACAGTGGCTTTGGCTTAAGAAGACAAATCAAGTCCAGGTAAGGCAATCAATCAACATCAATATATATAAATTAATAAGTTAACAAAAACATGCAAAATGGTGTCTTCATAACTATACTATTAATTTTGGGGTGTGGATGCAGAGAAATAGTTAGAAAATTAATTGAAAATTGTACATAAAAATGTGTCATAAAAATAAGTCCATCAGGATAAGAAGTTAAAAGATATATTTCAGATCAGGTACATCTCTCTTGGACTTGGAAAAAATAAAAAGCCCACTAATTTTTTGAGGAGTAATTCACCATCAATGAAATTCACAGATTTTGTGACTATTCCACTATTGAAATATAGAACATCTTCATTGGCCACCAAATTTCCTTTGAAACTCTTAATTGAAGTTCCTTTAGCCCAGGTTATCTCTGATTTGATTCATATCACCACAACTGAGTTTTTCATGTTCAAGAATCTCATATAAATAGATTCATATAATGAGAATCTTTTGTGTCTAGGTTCTTTTATAAAGCATAGGGTCAGCAAGATTCTCTATGTGATATCAGCAGTTTGTTCAAATTTTAATTTTTTAGTTGTTTTTAACTATATGACTGGACTACGGATGGTTAATCCATTTTCTTCTTGGAGGATATCTGTGTTGTGACTAGATTTTGTTTGTTTGTTATACTATTATGAATAAATTTTCTATGAATATTAATATACAAGTCTTTCTGTAAACATATGTGTTCATTTCTCTTGGGTAAATGCCTAGGAATAAAATTATTGGGTCACAAACCTATTATTTACTCAAGAGAACTGAACACATATGTCCACAAAAGAGATCTGCATGCTAATGTTCATGTTGTTTTTGTTAAGTGCTGTTGAGTCAATTTTGACCCATAGCAACTCTGTATAGGGTTTCCAAGAAATAGCTTGTAAGCTTGAACCCCCGACCTTGAAGTTCAAACCAACTTTACAGTCCAGCGCATAAACCCGCAGCACCGTACCAGCTGTTCATAGTAGCTTTGTTATTCATTTATTTATTTTTTTTAATGAAAATTTTTCTTTGGACTGAAGAATGATACGAAATATTAGTGGCTGGAGTACTTGCCCCACACAGAGGACTGATAACACAACAGTTGAACATCCTGTGAACTTGTTAAACTAGAAAAAGTAAATGAGACAGATGTCTGTATTATTACTGTTGTTGTTAGGTACCAGTGAGTTGGTTTTGGGAGAAAGATGAGGCTTTCTGTTCCCAAAATGATTTAAAGCCTTGGAAACCTTATGTTGTTGTTGTTGTCAGGTGCCATCAAGTTGGAACCGACTCATAGCGACCCCATGCACAGCAGAAGGAAACAATGTCCGATCCTGGGCCAACCTCACTACCGCTGCCACACTTGAGTCCATCAATG
>NW_006408530.1:2609075-2620769 GCF_000296735.1 Chrysochloris asiatica | reverse complement strand
GGTCACTATGAGTCGGAACTGACTCCAAGGTACTTAACAACAACAGCAACAAGCTGGTCCAGACTCACAGTGACCTCATATATTACAAAAACAACAAAAAAAGCATAGTAGATTCCAATTCGTCCTCACAATCAATGTCTTGCTTAAACCCATTGTTTTAGCCACTGGGTCAATCCATCTTGTTAAGGTGTCTCCTTTTTGCCGAGCCCTCTATTTTACGAGCATGATGTCCTTCTCCAGGGACTGGTCCTTACTGATTACATCCAAAATTGGTGTGAAAAAAGTCTCACCATTCTAACTTTTAAGGAGCATTCTGGCTGCATTTCTTTGTTAATTTTTTCTGGCAGTACATACTATATTCATAATTCTCAGCCAATACCATAATTCAAAGGCAACCATTTTTATTTTATCTTCCTCATTCATTGTGCAGCTTTCCCATGAACGTTAGATCATAGAAAATATCATAGCTTGGGTCTGGCACACCTTAGACCTCAAAGTGAAATATTTGCCTTTGAAGATTTTAAAGATGTCTTTTACAGCAAATGTCCCTATGTAATAATAATACATTGTTTGATTTCTTGAATGCTGCTTCCATGGATGTTGATTGGGGATCCAAGTAAAAAAATTAATGAGAATTTCCATGTTTTTTCTGTTTATCTTAATGTTGTACATTGGTCCAGTTGTGAGGATTACTGTTTACGTATGTTGACATGTAATCCACACTGAAGATTGTAGTCTTTGATCTTCATCAATAAGTACTTCAAGCCTTCTTCACTTATATCAAGCAAGTTTGTATCATTTGCATGTTATAGGTTTTGTATGAGTCTTCCTCCAATCTAGATTTCATACTTTTCTCCGTGTAGTCAACTTTTGCAACTATTTGCTCAGCATATAGATCAGTAAGTATTGTTATAAGATGCAACCCTGACATACATCTTTCTTGCTTTTAAATCGGTGTCTTCTTGTTTTGTTCAAGCAACTGCTTGTTGGTCTATGTCCAGGTTCAGCATAAATACAATTGAGGGTTCTGAAATACTCATTTATCACAATGATATTTTAAATTTATTATGAGCCACAATCAAACACCATTACATAGTCAATCAAATACAGGTAAACAATTTTCTGGTATTCTCTGATTTCAACCAAAAACCATCTAACTTCAGCAGTTATATACCTCATTCTATGTCCTCTTCTGAATTCAGCTTGAATTTCTAGCAGCTACGTGTTAATGTAAGGAGATCTGGTAGTGTAGTGGTTATGAAATAGGCTGAGAACTGCAAGGTCAGCAGTTCAAAACTACCTGCTGTTCTGTGGAAGAAAGATGAGGCTTTCTGCTCCCATAAAGATTTCCAGCCACGGAAACCCTGTACAGGGTTGTTATGAGTTGGAACCGGCACCATGGCACATAACACCAATAACAACAACCTGTTAATGTGGAGTGTTGGTGTGGCACTGTAGGATAAGCACTAGACTGCTAACCACAAGGTCGGTACTTCTTAGGAAAACTATACAGGATCGCTATGAGTCTCAACAGCATTAAAAACAACCTGTTGATAAACTGCTGCAATTATCTTTGAAGTATTTCAAGCAAAATTTTACTTGCCGGTTATATTAAATATTGTACAAAAGATTATGCATGCTGTTAAATCAATTTTATTTGGAATAGAAATCTTTTCCAGTTAGTAAGCCAGGTGGCTTTTTTCCACATTTCATTCATTTGTTGTTGGACATTTAGATTGTTTCTCTTTACGCTGTTTTGAATAACGCTGAATGAACATGGTGCATATATCTATTTATGCCATGCCTCTTATTTTTTTAGGATGTATACCTAGTAGTAGTGAGATGGCTGAATCATATGGCATCTCTATTTCTAACTCTTTCAGGTAGTTTCCCACAGTGGTTGACCATCTTACAATCCCACCAGCAGTGTATGAGGGTTCTAATATCGCCACATTTTTTCCAGTATTTGTTGCTTTCTAGTGCTTTGAACATCTCTATTAAGTTCAGGAAATCCTGATGTGGCACTATAGAATAAGCATTGAACTGCTAAGCACAAGTCAATGGCATTTCATACTCAAATAATGTGAATATGAGTTACAAATGTTCTCATTTCATTGTCACTAATTGAGATGACTGTCAACTGGGTTATGCTTTTGTTAATTTAAGAATTCATATTTCTAGACTTACTATTTTAAGAAATTAAAATCCTTGACCTAAAACTAGTGAATATACTTCAAAAGTAATGAATACAAGACATTTTATAAGTTTTTATTTATTTTGTTGTGATTGCTGAGAATATACACCACATAATATGCACCAAATCAACTGTTACTCCATGTATAGTTTAGTGACATTGATTACATTCTTCAAGTTGTGCAACAATTTTCACCCTCCTTTGATGACTTGTTCCTCCTCCCTTCACATTCACATCAACTCATTCCCCCGTCAGACTCCTTTCTAATATTTTGAGTTGTTATTGTGTTTTACCCCATTATGTTAACATCATAATGCTTAAGGCAGATCTCTTTTTACCAGTTAAGTTAAACTATTATGTATTTTTAAGTAGACATCAAGGAGTGTTTTTAATTTGAGGTTTAAAAATGATGACTGGGTAATTGTTTCCCAGGTTCATACAGCCTATATGACTTCAGAAAATCGGAAATCTATGAGAATTTGATTTTCCCCCTCATCTCCTCACTTTTTGATCAAGATTTCATATAGAGTCTTTGATCAAAATGTTCGATAATGGTAGCCATACACCTTCCAGTTTTCTTGGTCTCATGACAAAGATGGCAATAATCCACACATCTCATAGCCCCTAGTCATCCTGGAATCGTGGTGTGTCAATGTGGGTTAATGTGCTGAACTGAAAAGTCAGTTTGAACCGCAAGTTCAGGGTTCAAGCTTACCAGCTGCTCCTTGGAAACCCTACATAGGGTCACTATGAGTTGGAACTGACTTGACAGCACTTAACAACAACAATAATTCCTCCTAGTTTAAGTCCAGACCACTCTGAATTGGAGACCCGGTGTGGTACTTCAGGATATTGTGCTGGACTGTAAGGTCAGTTTGAGCCACAAGGTCAGAGTTCAAACACACCAGCAGCTCCTTGGAAACCCTATGTTGTTGTTAAGTGCCGTAGAGTCGATTCCAACCCATAGGGTTTCCAAGGAGCAGCTGGTGAGCTTGAAACACTGACGTTGCATTTCAAATGACTTTGCAGTCTGACACATTAGCCCACAGTGCCATACCAGGACTTCTGGAAACTCTGTACAGGGTTGCAATAAGTCAGAAATGACTCAACAGCACTTAACAACAATAATCTTCTTGAATCTCTTTCTTCCTCTGTTTCTCTAGACAAGTAGAAATCAGTTGTTGTGCCTTGAATAGCCACTAACTTTTAAAACCAAACCTCAGATACTAAGCAACAACCTAGGAAGAAGAAACGAAGCAGTAAACATGTTTTCAGTTAGTCACCTGGAAACTATATCCCTAGATCTCTAAATACATGAGGTCTTTGGTTGTGCATAAGCAATGTCAGCAGCTACTTTTATTTTTTATTTATTGGTAATTTTTATAAATGTATCCATCACACAACTTTTTCCAGAACTTATTCATCTAACTGGATAACAATACTAAGTACATTTGGAGACACAGAAATTTAGTGATAAAACTTGCTGATTATAAAATTGGTTTCACTTGCCTGCTATTGTAAAATATACACTTGAGTGGGATAGTAAGGAATGTCAGGAAACATGATTACAGAAAACGTGTAAGCCCATCTTCAGCCTATAACAGATTAGAATACCTAAAAGGGGTCCTACAACTTGCCCAGTAAAATAGGCTTCTTGCAGAGCCTTTGCAGTGTATAGAAACTTAGGTGGAATAATGAGCCCTATCCAGAACCTTCTGAGGTGGGACATTCCCACTAGAAAGTACAAGCAGACCAGCCTGAAACAGCTAAAGCAACAGAAGATACATCTCCAAAGAAAGATCATCAGGAAAAAAAATGGCAGTATGATTGGCTACTACAAGAGTAAGCAAGTTGTTTGCCGGGAAACCATCAAGGTAAGCAATCAAGTCCCTTAAGGACAAATCCCACTCTAAGACTGAAACTCAAAGGGAGCATATTAGCAGGCATGTAAGCTTAATGGTGACCACATTGGTCTACTGGTGAGTGGAAGAGGGGTAAAGGCAGCAATGAAGAAATGGGCTGAGTTCAACCATATTCCATAAACTCCTGTTGACCTGGAGGTGAGAGCGAGAAGAGGAAGGGATGGTTGGTTCAAAGTGTGGTGAGACCTGAGGACACCTGAGTCCATGGACAAGGACATAGCTACAAAGGGCTAGAACTGAGAGTGAAACATCCAGCTGATATGAAGGGAGGAGAGACGCACGAAAACACCCATACTTTTAGATGGTACCTATTTGACCTAGCCTCAATGGCTTGGCAATCAGAACACAACTTGTTGTTGTTTTTAAGTGCTGTCGAGTCGATTCCGACCCTTAGTGACACTGAGGGTTTCCAAGGAGCAGCTGGTGAGCTTGAATCACCACCTTGTGGTTCATACAGCTTTGCAACCCACAGCACCACACCAAGACTCCAGAACTCGACTAGCAGAAGAGTAAAAAGAAAACAATTTGTGATAAAGGAAACGAGGGTAAATTGCTACAATTTAATGAACTTGACCTATATTCATGGAGGTAGTAGCTCAAAATACTAACAGAAAGGGGAGTCTTCATATCAAGTATCAATACAGGCCCCTCTGTATACAGGGTAGATTGTTGTTATTGTTAGGTGTTATTGAGTTGGTGCCGACTCATAGCGACCCTATGCACAACAGAATGAAACACTGCCTGGTCCTGGGCCACCTTAAAATTGTTGCCACTCTTGAGCCCATTGATACTGCCACTTTCCCAATCCATCTCGCTGGGAGTGCCTCTTTTTCTCTGACCCTCCACATTATTATAGGGATGGGCAACTTAGACATTGCTTACCTAAAACATGGGGGTGATAAAGGATCAAAGTGACTGGCTTACAAGGTTTCAAGACAGAGTTTAGTCTAAAAGTATGTGGGGGAAGATAGAGTCCACACTGAATAGTTTTCATCTTGTCTAGATGAGTCTGGTAAAGAGATATGGGAATAAGATTTTTATGATTCAATAGTAAGTAATTGTTATGACTAATTGTGACTGTCACTATTGTAAAGGTAGAAGTTTGAGAACAAAAACAGGGGAGTAGTTAATCTTACAGTCCAGAAACAGAGGACCCAGGGACCATCAGGGGAGAAGAGCACAAGTGGAATGCGAGACCTTGTGCTGTTTTGCTACATCAGAGATAGAGGCAGAGATGGGCACATGGAGAGAGGGAACAGCTGAGACCTCTAGATTCATGGAAAGAGAAGGACTGAGAGCTGGTGGCCAGGAGGCAGACTTGCAGAATGTGACCTTTGGTGGTGTAAATTATTACATATGCCTGAGTGTTTAAAAAAAACTAAAATGAATAGAGAGAAATATTGTTAACTGATGGTACCTGGAGGGGATTATAGTCATTGTGATGAAATATAGTATATGATTTATTGAATGTAAAACTGATAATCTGCCTAAACTTTTACTCAATTCACAATAGAAACTTAAAAACAAAACAAAAACTTTGTTGAAACATTTCCACAATGCAAAGTAAGCAAATGTGTTGTGGCTGTACTACAAGTGTCAAAGATTATTTATTTTATTCCATTTATTTGACTATATTAAAATATATCCAGAATCTTCACTAATCACTGTACGTGTGGTTTCCTTTGGGAAAATCTGAGAATTCTTTGTCCTAGAGGGTCTTCCCATAATTTCCAATTTAATAGTGCCAATTATAATGATTACTTATTACTTTAGAAGAATCCGAGTCAAAGCATTGTAAGATAAACATCGTACTTATAAATTTTGAGTAGGTCGTAACCATTCTATTACACCCACAAGAAGATTGGGAGGTGAGGAAAAAAAAAAAAAATCATTCCCAGGCATATCTCAACTGGCATGCTAAATTATAGAGATAGAGTGTAAAAAGAACATGGTTCTATCCTTTTCTTTAAACAGGTATAATTTAATTTTAATTTTGGCTTTTCCTTTGTCATATAAAGATAAGCATGCCTTGGAATGGTAGTGTCTCCTCCATAATTATAACTGGTACATTTGAAATCACAAAAGTATAACAAAGAAAATCCTTCTAAATGCCTTAGTAGAGTATAGGTTATCTTTGGCTATGCAATCTTACCTCCCACTCTTAACATGGTGCCATGAATAACTAAAATGATCCTCTAATATATGGCTGCTGTAACAATTTGTAGACACAGGTACTTTTTTCTCTTAGGTTTGAGAATTGGCCTGAGAGCTTAACTTAACATAAAGCACTTTTTTTTAATGCCAGGAGCTACTTATCACGTTCAATTGTCTATAGCTCTTATCTAGGTCCACCCCTGTACTATATTTGATATATCCTTAAAACGTCCATTTTTATCTATATGTATTTATCTTCCACTATTGTCACATAAATCCCTTAAATATCAATCTTTCAGGGCAATTAAATATCCCATTAAAAGTAGATATCATGTTAAAACTATAAATCTGAATCATTCATTATGCTTTTATGGATGATATTTGTCTCTTAATGCTCTAATTTCAGTTTGGGTGGAGAAGAGCTGTGAAGTGTCTAATAATATGTTAAAATTAATATCACTGCTGGAGATACAATCCAATCACTGAAAAAAAGGAGAACTTCAGACTACAGGACATCACCAGGATTTCCCCATAAAGAGCAGCTATGATTTCTGAATAGCTTCTTTTCCAAATATAGAAAGTTAATGGAAATATATTAGCTCATCTCAGATATGCCACTGGCATATCAAATTTAGGGGAATTGAGAAAATCAGACATCTTGTTTATAATAAATTATTTTAAATTAGAAATATAATTGCTACAGATTCTAATATGTTTTTGAAATTTTGAGCTAAACAAAGAGCTTCATTATTTTTAAAGTGGTTTGGAAGACTCTTCATTGTCTAACCGCCACTGATCTCTCCAGTTTTATCTGTTGTTGTTGTTAAGTACCACTGAGTCAGTTTTGACTCATAGTGATCCTGTATAGGGTTTCCAAGGAGTGGCTGGTGGATTTGGACTGCCACTTTGCAGTTTAAGTCAACCTTGCAGTTCAGTGCTTAGCCACACCATGACTCACTAAAATGAGTTATTTTGCAACTGTGTGCAACATGTGGTTGACTTGTCTTTCTCTTACTTCCATAGAGCTTCAGGTGCCATCACATTGATCTGGGAACCTCTTTCTAGGCTCGTGTACCTTGCAGGTCCTCCCTCAGTTTCTCTGAAGTGCCAGTTACACAGGGCAGAGGAAGTGTTCTTATTTCCTTCTTTATTATGTCATAACTTCCTATGCTTAGCTCTAACATAAGTCAGCCCAACATCATATGGTAATGATTCCTTGTCCAATCTCTATTTGCAGGATAAAATAAGTTTAGACATAAAATTAGATCTTATTTTCATATTAATCTCCAATATCTCATATATACTGATATATACATACTCTAATACTAGTCAAAACATTGAGGGTGTGAACCCTTCTAGAGGTGTCTATAAAGACAGGCAGGCAATTTGCTTCTGAATGGTTACTGTCTTGCAAACTTTATACTGCTCACATAGGAGATTACCAGGAATTGGTATAAACTAAGTGGCAACTAACAACAATAATTTCTTATATAATAAATGTAATAATACTACTAGGACTACACAATCAGTGGATGTAGATTTTTTTTCTTAATGAGACCTCTTTTAGAGCTAGCATTTTAAATTCATGTCTCAATCTGAACTTTCTTACACTATTATTATGACTCAAAACATTAATAAGCAATGAGTCAGGAAAACAAGATGAAAACCAGATAGAAAGGGGAAGCAAGTGTTTCTGTGATCTGATATGTGGTTAAGGACAATTAATTAGCAACTTTGTGAAGGAAAAGAGTACTGGAGAAATTAGACTCATTATAATGGCTTTACCATGTACCAAGCCCACTCCTCATAGACCTTGTGAACTTTGATGTTCTTTATGTTTCTGATAGGACATACTAGAAGTTTGATGATTCCTTTAGAATATTTGCTCCTTCAGAAAGTATATGAAAGTGCCTGATTTTAGTGGACTTACTAATGTGAAACATAATACAACATCTGAAAATCTATAATTTAGGACAGAATGAATTCCAAATAAAATAGTTAAAGTAAGACTAGAATATTTTACAAGAAAAAATATCAAATAGAATTAATGTCTTTAACTTACCATCTTCTAACACAGAAAACAGTAGACTCTTATATAGCTGGAAATTTATTTGAATATGTTTTGTAATAATTTAATTAATGATTATGAAACAAAGAAGCATGATTTCCAGAATTAAACATAAGAAACATTCCATTATTCACTGTTCACTCATTCATAAAATACCTACTGAAAAAAATGAAGTCATATCTTTGAGTGTGGCTCAAAAATTAATGCTTAGCTCAGAATATAATTACTAAAAGTTAAGTCTATAAAACTATTAAGGACCCAATTCAGAATATTTAAGAGCCGATAAATCTATTTGGTTTAAATAATGATATGAAAATAGAATATTAATTTAAATATTCCACTTTCTTCAAATACCGATGTATTTAAGCATAGATAGTATAAATCACAAGGCCAGTGTGATTACCAGCCACTCCTCAAAAACCCTATAAAGGGCCACTGTGGGTCAGAACCAGCTAGACAGCACTTAACAACAACAAATAGTTATTTTTAAATAACAAATTTATTTTGACTAAATAATGAAAAATTGCAACTTGTGATGTTTATATACTGTTGTTAAAAAACTTCAACACCTGGAATTCTTGTAGAAGACATGACTTTTAAAAGTCACTAAATCATTGAATGAAATCACTCCAAAATCATTACCTTCTTGTTCAAATAGAAAGATGATCTGCTTTAAAAATTGCCTTGCATCAAATTTATAAAAGTCAGTTGGATCAAAAGAGATAGGGTTTGTGTATTGATCAATCTAACACCGACTCCACAGCACATAACCAACCAACCACCAACCAACATCAATCTAATACCTGAAATCTGAATAAAGAAAGTAAAAAGAGAGACAGAAAGCAAGCAAGAAAATCTCAGTAGTAGTATAAACATCAGAGTATAGGCATGTTATGCTGTAGGAAAATTTTTAAATCTAAGATAAAATACTTTAAAAAAAATGAGAGAGCAAAAACTAAAGAACCAGGGAAATTTGCATACCAAAAAGGCATGTCACTGCATTTCAAACCCAGCCCCTGAGACATGAAACAAAGAGAAAAGATAAAAGTAGTAACAGAAGTCCCAGTGACTGGAAAAGTTGCTACCACTGGGACTGTCCTTTTCAACTATGCATACAATGTAAAAAGAAACCTTGTCTGTAACAGATTCCACAGGGAGACTAGGGATGCTGAAAATGTTTGGATATTTACTCTGCCAAAGTATTGCTATAGCAGGAAGATGGGATGAGAATCACACATACAGAGACAAATAAAACAGACACCTGGAAGTGGCTCTGAGATTGCCACTATTTTGTACTTTGGTCATTAATTATTTCTGACTTATCAATAAAATGGTTCTGGCTTTAGAAAATGATTCACATAATCTGGATTTCCATTAGACTTGGAATACATTTAACTGTTTCAGCAAAACTAACATAATCAGAAACAACAATAAGAATCAGACAGAGAAGGAAAAATGAAGAGTTAAATAGAGGAAAGATGATGGATTTGCTTTTATAAAAGCATTTTCTTTTAATAAAAAGTGTTTTTATAAAAACAATTGAACTTAAAAGCTAATTGATTTTTAATGAAGATTTGAAATGTATATTTGAGATTGCCTGGAATCTATGAGCTCAGAGATAATGTTGTAGTTCCAAATTGGATGGTTATTTTTTTTTTTAATCTTTGTACAGATATGCTAAATTAATCTCCACACTGCCAGACTCAGTCAGCATCCTCAAAACACCTCCTGAGTTCATCAGTTCCTATAGAATCTCTTACAATTACACACCCAGTTTTATCCTATGGCTATTGCCCTAAATCCCAGGAGGATACAAACTATTTCGAGAGCTATGACTGTGTGTCTAATACAGTTATATTTTAACTAATTAAAAGAAAATTGCATTTTAAAATAATAGATAGCTTGATCTATCCACTCTGCATAGATGACATGGAATGAGAGAATACCATAAAGATATTAAGTACATTGAATATACTTTCTTTTACTTCATCATTTCTTCCATTTGAATTAGTTATTTTACATTCAAGAACAAGTTTCTGAGTTTCTTCTGACAGCCATTTTGGTTTTTTCTTTATGTTTAAGGACCTTTTGCTTTCATCATATGAGATGTCCCTGATGTCATCTCACAACTCTCTTGGTCTTTGGTCATTAGTGTTTAATACATCAAATCTCTTAATGACATAGTCTCTAAATTCATGTTTGATATATTTGAGGTCATATTTAGGCCTCCATGGGCTTGTCTTAATATTTTTCAGCAAAGGAGTAATTGATAGTCTTCTGCAGCTTGGAAAGTGACTGTGTATAGGATTTCCAAGGAGCAATTGGCAAACTTGAACTGCCAAACTTGCAATTCAAACAGGCATGTATACAAGTTAGACAATGAATAAGCACAATTGTAAAAGAATCAATACATTTAAATTATCGAGTTAGTGAAGAATAGTGACAGTATTATGGACTGCCAGAAGTACAAACAAATCTGCTTTGGAAGAGTAAAGCCAGAGTGCTCCTTAGAAGCCAGGATGGCGACACTTCTTTTCTTCTACTTTGGACATATTTTTAGGAGGGATCAATTCCTGGTGTGGCACTGTAGGATCAGCACTGGACTGTGAACCAGAAGATTGGCAATTTAAACCTGGCAGCTACTCCTCAAAAACCCTATGCTAAGTTGCTATGAGTCAGTACCAACTCGACAGCACTTAACAACAACAACAGCAATCTCTGGATATAGACATTATGCTTGGTAAAGTGGAGGGTCAGTGAAAAAGGGGAAGGTCCCAAAAAGATGGACTGACATAGAGGCAGCAACAATGGGCTCATTTTTGTTGTTATTGTTAAGTTGCGGTCGAGTCGATTCCAACCCATAGCGACCCTTTATAGGGTTTCCAAGGAGCGGCTGATGCACATACATGACAACAATTGTGCAATTGTGAGGATGACTTCGGTCCTGGAACTGCTTTGGTCTGTTATGTATAGGGTCCCTATGAATTGTAAATGACTTGATGGCATCTAGTAACAACAGCATAGCAAAAATAAATAAATAAATAAACAAAATACTGGAAGCATTACTATTTCTCCAACAAGAAAGTTTTAATTCATGTATCAAATGAATTTCATATTTAATGTTTGCAGAATGCAGTCCTTGATATTGCTCTATTTGCTAATAAACAAGGTATTATGCACACTGTTGTCGTTAAATGAGGTGAGTCCATTCAGACTCACAGTGAGCCTATGTAGGGTTTCTGTGGAGTGACGGTTGGGTTTGGTGGATATTGTTATGACTCACACAACAAACTTGCTTGTGAATAATACTAAAAGAAATAAAATGTACATATTATAATTTTTGAATAAAATATACA
>NW_006408530.1:2596444-2607173 GCF_000296735.1 Chrysochloris asiatica | reverse complement strand
GAGGAAGACCCCCAACGAGATGGATTGGCCAAGTGGCAGCATCGATGGACTCAAGCATGTTAACAGTAGTGAGGTTGGCCCAGGATCAGGCAATGTTGCATTCTGCTGTGCATAAGGTCGCTATGGGTTGGCACCGACTCGATGGCACCTAACAACAACAACAAATCTTTGGTGATGGTGGTGGTTATACACCATGGAGTCGTTTCCAACTCATAGTGACCCTGCATAGAGTTTCCGAGGCTGTATATCTTTACAAGAGAAGAAAGCCTAATCTTTCTCCTGTGGAACCACTCGTAGTTTGAACTGCTGACCTTGAGCTTAGCAGCCTGACTCATAACCACTACACTACATAAAGCGTCATTTTTCTCCTGCGGAACAGCTGGTCATTTTGAACTGCTGACCCTGAGGCCACCGGAGCTTCTCATCTTTGAAGTTTAACTTTTTAAAAAGAAAGGATCTGCTAGGCATAATTTCAGAATGGTTGCTTTCCTCCTCCCCTTGCAGGAAGGCATAAGAAAGTTGTATCTGATATTTACAGTGAGAACCCAGTGGGCTCTTGGAGGTGAACACACTAAATGTGAAGGCACCTGTAAGCTTAAACCCCAAGGAAATTTTATCTTTAAGGTTATTCTGTATTCAGTCTCTATAAATCCGTCAATTATGTTTAAATTTCCCTGCCAGGCTCCAGCTGTGAGCTGCTAGTCTACTTATTTGCCTAGCTCTCTAAAATTTGGTGGGGCAGTTTAACCTGTGAGCTCAGTTCTCTGATGGACATAAGAATTGTTCGTTTTCAATTGTTCATCTTTTTTCTGTTTTTGTGAAGGTAGAAGGAATCATTTTCAAGTTCTTTATATGGTGGGCTGCAAAATGTTAACACAAATTTAAAAATGATTGTTTTTGTGTGTGTAATAAAATATTTAAATCATTGCATTAAAATAACTAAACACTTAGATTAAAAATAAACAATTGCTGACATGAATGGATTAATAGGCAAATAAACAGTGGATTTGTACAGAGCAGAGTCACAAGTTATGGCAAATGAACATATGTTAATAAAATTACAAATGTATTTCATTGTTTATTCCAAGTGCTATGTGAAAAATTCTGGTTATGCTAATTTTATAAATAGTATTTGTATGGAAAGTTAAGAAATTTCAGGAAATCCAAAAGCAAAGAAAAAAATCAACTCTAATTCAGTATTTTTATATGCAGAAACTTCCCCAGTTACAGAATAAGTTGATTATGAAAGATTGTTTAAGACATGATTTCTTCATTAGACCAAAATGAACAACAGAGTCCTGATACAGTGCTATAGGATAAAGTACTGTACTGTGAGGTTGTATTGAACTGTAGGTTGGCAGTTCAAAACCACCAGCTGCTCCTTGGAGACCCAATATGGGTTGCTATAAATCTGAATTGACTAGGTGAAGTTTAACAACAACAACAGAGTCTGATTGTCCTTCTTGATTAGATTTTGTTCTCTTGGTTACTTTGATTAGCTGAAAGTCAGTAAAGAGAGAATCTTGTGTAAGTAAAGAAAGAAACAGGAATTTATCCTTTGCAGCTGGAACCCCACTATTCGAACATAGTCATTTTATAGTGCAAACACTAAAATTTTGATATATGTATAAATTTACATATATATTTGTATAATACTTACATATATGCTTCCTATATTTAAATACACTGAAGAAGGTAGGTTCAAAAGTATTGCTACAAAATCATAAAAAGCTTTATTATACAAAAATATCAAAACGTGAAGATATTGTTTCTTTTCATATCCTTCATCTAGATCTATACATTTTTGAAAGCAATGTATCCATCTCTCTAACCTCTCTTCAAGCATTTCTGGCTTCTTTGATTTACACAATTTCACAATAGCTGTTCAGCATTCTTGAGGGATTAAAAATGTGTTCTTTTTAAATGCTATGTGAGTTTGAGCAGCAAAAAGAAGTATGAAAGGCAAGATCAGGGATGTAGGGTAGAAGGGGTAAGGTTTCCCCACACATTTCTTGTAGGACAGCCCTTGCTACCCTCTAAAAATGAAGAGGTACATTAGTTTGATGGGAAATACATACATACATACATACATATATATATATATATATACATTTACTGCGATTTTCCTGGTCTGTTTTAATCACCAATGCAATTGTCAAATTTTCTTAACACGTATTTCAAATAAACCCCTTGTGATCATTCTGTGTCCTTCAAGAAAATCTATCAAGATTATCCTTTGTAAATTCAAAAATTGTTGCCCAAACCATCTGAGTGACCTCTTTGTCTTGAAATTAACTGGTCAAGCATGTTGTTGTTATGTGCCGTGGAGTCGGTTCCGATTTATAGCGACCCTCCCTAGGGTTTCCGAGGCTGTTAATCTTTATGGGAGCAGCCTCATCTTTCTCCCTCGGAGCAGCTGGTAGTTCTGAACTGCTGACCTTGAGGTTCGCAGCCCGATTCGTAACCACTATGCTACCAGAGCTCCTTCCCTTGGAAGTTACTGCTTTGAGTGGATCTTGTTCTCTGGATCATACTGATAAATTAAATTCATCCCCTGTTAGGATTCATTCCATAAAATAATCTTCATTAACGCTGATTTTGCTTAAAAGACTAATAGAAGGATTAGCTTTTTGAGCTAGCTAATCTTCACCCACAGCGTAAAATCTCATTAGTTTCTGGACATCTGCCACAGTTTCGTCATTCATCGACGTTGAGAAGTTGATGATCTTCCTTCTCCTCATGTATCTTTGAGTGTCCCCTGACCTTCCTTAAACTACTTGACCATTCAAAACCTGTAGCCTTATTTAAGGTTGCATTCCCTAAACCTGTGGTGAAGCTTCAATTAGGAAAGATGTTCCCTTGATTTTTGTTAAATTTTAAGATTGCCTTAACCTTCAATTTTATTTTCCAATGGCAAAAATGTTTCCTTTTTTGTTTAAAGGCACCTTATTGAGACTAAGAGAAGTGAGTTACTTACAGAATTTATTTGCAATCATTCACTGATAACTGAGACTTAAGTATGTTTTGTTTGAAATTAATTATAGTATTATGAACTGGAACCCTAGTAGCAATACTTTTTTACTTACCCTCATATATGCTTTATATATAAATATGTATATATAGATTTATACTTATAGTTGCCCACTTAAAATAAAACATTTTGAAAGTCAATCTTAAGAAAGGAGTTTAGTAATCAAGTAATACAAATTCGTTTTGTTATTGATAAACTATTCTTGAGTGCCATCAAGTTAATTTTATTTATGGTTTCCAAGGGGCATCTAGTAGATTTGAACTAACAACGTTGCAGTTAGCAGAACAGTGCTTATCCTACAATGATGCACCAGGACTTAATTGATAAATTAATGTGTATCAATTATTTTATTTTGACCCTAGTCTACTGTCTGTAGCATTTATCCATAATGAGAAATATTACCACATGTCCCAAACAGTATTTTTAACAGTATAAATAGCTTTAATGTTCATTGCTGTTGTTGGTAACTGCTGTTGAGTTGGCTTTGAACCATAGCAATCCCATATAGGGTTTCCAAGGCACATCTAGTGAACTCGAACCACTGACCTTACAGTGCAAACCTATTTTGCAATCCTGTACACTAACCCACAGTGCCTACCAGGACTCCACTTTAAAACTTAGACATGTATGTTATTACTAAAAATCTAGGATCCAAAATTTTATTTTGCCTATTCTATTTAATATAAGTAGAACCATACAATATTTTTGTCTTTTTGTGTCTCTGGTTTATATCACCTAGCAAAATGTTTCCAAGGTTCAAACATGTAGGGACATGTATGAGAACTATACTACTCTTTAATTTATAAAATTCATCTATTGATGGCCACTTGGGCTGTTTCCAGCTACTGGCTATTGTAAAAATAATGCTGCAGTAAACATCGATTTACATGTGTCTATTTGAGTTACTGCTTTCAATACTTCGTGGCATACAACTCAGAGTGGAACTTCTGGGTAATATGATAATTATATACTCAGTTTTTTTAGGAACTGCCAAACTCTTTTCTGCAGAGACTACACTATTTTACATCAATGTAAAGAAAACGCAAATCCTCACCACTGGGCCAATAAACAACTTTCTTATCAATGGAGAAAAAATTGAAGTGTCAAGTACTTCATTCTTCTTGGATCAACTATAAATACTAATAGATGCAGCAGTCAAGAAATCAAACAACATATTGCATTAGGCAAATCTGCTGCACAAGAACATTTTAAAGTGTTGGAGAGCAAAGATGTCAGCTTGAGGATTAAGGTACACCTGACCCAAGCCATGGTATTTCAGTAACCTCATATGCTTGCAAAAGCTGGACAGTGAATAAGGAAAACCATAAAAGAACTGATGCCTTTGAGTTATGGTGTTGAAGGAGAATATTCAAAGTGTCATGGACTGCCAAAGAACCAATAGATCTGTTTTGGAAGAAGTACAGCCAGAGTGCTCCTTAGAGACCATGATGGCCAAACTTCATCTCTCATACTTTGGACATATTGTCAGGAGGTAATAGTTTCTGGAGAAGGATGTCATGCTGGGTAAGGTGGAGGGTCAGAGAAAAAGAGGAAGACCCCCAATGAGCTGGATTGGCCAAGTGGCAGCATCGATGAACTCAAGCGTGGCAACAGTAGTGAGGTTGGCCCAGAATCAGGCAGTGTTTCATTCTGCTGTGCTATGGGTTGGTACTGACTCGATGGTACCTAACAACAAAAAAAACAACAAGGGTTTCTGGTAGCTTAGTGGTTACAAGTTACATTGTTAACTTTAAGGTCAGCAGTTTGAAACTACCAGCGGTTCCACGGGAAAAAAATGAGGCTTTCTGCTCCCGTAAAGATTTAGAGCCCTGGAAACCCTATGCAGGGTCACTATGATTTGGAACCGACTCCATGGAACATTACCACCACCATGCCACCAGCAGTTTATTAGTGTTTCACTTTCTCCACATCCTTGCTCACATTGTTATTTTCTGAGTTTTTGTTGTTGCTGTTGTTTATTAGCAGTCGTTCTAGTGAGTGTGAAAGGAGACCTGGTAGCATAGTGGATTACTAATTGAGCAGCTAACCACAAATCTACCTGACACTCCAAAGGAGGATGAAGGCATACTACTCTTATAAAGACTCACAGACTGGGAAACCCTACACAGGGTCACTATGAGTCAGAACTGATTCCATAGCACACCACCACCACCACCAGCAGCAATTCAAACCTACCTTGTGGTCCATTGCTTTATTCTACAGCACCACACCAGGACTCTTTGTGTTGTTGTTGTTAAGTGCCATGGAGCCTGTTCTGAACTGAAGCAACCTCATATAGTGTTTCCGAGAAGCGGCTGATGAGCTTGAACCACCAACCTTGCAGATCAAACTCACTTTGCAGTCCAGCACAATAACTCTTGATTCCACACCAGGACTCCTAATACTTTGAGTTGTTGTTGTTGTTAAGTGCCATCGAGTCGGTTCCGACCCATAGCAACCCTGTACAAGGTTTCCGAGGGTGTAAATCTTTATGGGAGTAGAAAGTCTCATCTTTCTCCGGCAGAGCGGCTGGTAGTTTCGAACTGCTGACCTTACGGTTCACAGCCCAATTCGTAACCACTACGCTACCAGAGCTCCTTTGTGTAGGTATGTTTAATTAAGAGAACAAGTACTTTGTGTAGGTATGTTTAATTAAGAGAACAAGTCAGTAGAAAACCCATGCAAAATTATGGCACTAAACCATTCCTCCCACAGCTGGGTTCAATAATGCATTGCAATGTCTACACAGAACTCAAATACCATACTCCCAATTATAGAATTTATTTGGGACATCAACAGGTTACTATTTATGATCAGAAATGCTCAGGGCACAGTTGTTCTAGTTGGGACAGCCAGACCCACAGGCAGACTTTACTCTGCCTGGCCAATGTTAAGTTCTTTTAGGGTTGTTGGTAAATATTCACATGACACAATACTCCACCATAAACCTCAATCTGAAGGTACTAGATTCTCGCCCACTGGATGAATGAATCTAGTTTCCCCATTTAAGAGCCTGAAATCTCTGGTATGCTACTCTGTAAGCAACATCCCTGCCCAAAGCCAGTCAGGTTTTTTTGTTCCATGGGATGGGAAGTCTCCAGCTCTGTTTTATGCTCGGGCTTTTGGTTCTGCTGCTGCTGCTGCTGCTGCTGCTGCACCTCTGGTATCGCAGCTTTTTGTCCCTGGGTTGAGGAGATTCAGTGCACAGGTATCTTGGAGTTCAAATGATGCACTCCACCACCGCCTGTTTCCCTTTAACAGTATTGACATGTCCACTCGCCCTTCTGAGATGCTTCATTTTCAGCACAGCAATTTGGTAACATTCACCAATTCCCTCATTCAATTTCTAAGTGTATACAATCACTCACAAGTGAATTATATAATCCATCAGTATCTTCCCCCAACTTCTTACCAAGACCTATCAGAAATAAAAGGTGTTTTGTGGGCATATACAAAGACAATGGCTGGAAGAGACATTGAGTAATTGACTACACTTAACCCAATTTTGGCAATTCTAGACATAAAGCTAATGAGTAACTACCAGTTGTCTGACTTTTCTATCTATATGTTAAGTTCAAAAGGAAAGTGCAAAAAGAAACTATCATCCTCAAATACTTACACTTAACATAGACATTTTAAGAAGGATTGGCCTCTGTCGATCAAAGCACTTTAAGTGTTAAGCAGCTTAGTGTTTATTAAACTTAGGTCACGCAAATCTTGGAACTCAGTAGTTCACAGCAGCTTATTGTGAATGGCACCACAGGCTAGAATTTATCTAACATAAGATGTATTTCCAAAAGGTGAGGCAAACAGGAATGGCTTTAACAGAATGTGAACTAAACAGGCACCAGTGAGTCAGTAATGAAATTATCCAGAAAAGTTAGTGTTTTCGTTGTACTTAAGGATCACATTAGAGTGTCTGGAGTTTTTGTATATAGCGTTTGTTTCTTTGTTTCTGTTGAATAAATTATTTTGTGTTATCTTTTGTTGTTCTTAGTTATGTCTGTAAATAGCATGGCAAAAGCAGACATATTTAATTTCACTTACAAAATACTAATGTGCTCTCTTTGTTGTTGTTAAGTGCCATCAAGTCAGTTCCAACCCATAGCAACCCTGAATAGGGTTTCTGAGGAGTGACTGGTGAGCTTCAATGGCTGACTTTGTGGTTCAAACCGACCTTACAATCCAACGCATTAACCCACAGAGCCAAACCAGGACTCCGCTGCACTCTTAGGTAGCATTTAAATTGTAACTATAGTCCTAGGATTATTGTTAAGTGCTGTTGACTTGGTTCTGACTCATAATGTATAGGATTTCTAAGGAGCAGCTGGTGAGTTTGAATCACTTACCTTGCAGTTCAAACTGACCTGTGATGCACCAGGACTTCATGATTCTATGATAGGTGATACAATATATATTGCCCTTGTGCTTCTGTGGGATGAGCATGGGACTGCTAACCTCAAAGTTGTCAGATCAAATCTACCAACTGCTCTTCAGGAGAAAGACAGTCTCAGGAACCTTATATAGGGTCACCATGACTTAGAATTGACTCAAAAGCAGTGGGCTGAGGGGGTGGGGATGGGGAGCAGGTTTGTAGGATGTACTCTTTCGTTGATGTGTGATGAGTGCAGGGGACTGTAACCACACCAATGAGACAATATATGATAGGATGAATGTAGAACTAACGTTCTCCAATGTAAACTATCACATAATTCACAATAAAGCTTAAAAAAACAAAGAAAGTGAAGAGGACTTCAATACTTAATAGATCAAAGACCACAGCCTTCAATATGGATTGCATCTCAATGTAAAGAAAACAAAAATCCTCACCACTGGACCAATGAACAACATTCTTATCAACGGAGAAAAGATTGAAGTTGTCAAAGACTTCATTTTTCTTGTATCAAATATCAACACTCATGGAAGCAGCAGTCAAGACATCAAATGACGTATTGCACTAGGCAAATTTGCTGTACAAGACCTTTTTAAATGTTGAAGAGCAAAGATGTCAGCTTGAGGACTAAGGTGTGCCTGACTTAAGCCATGGTATTTTCAATAACCTCACATGCATGCAAAAGTTGGACAGTAAATAAGGAAGACCGTAGAAGAATTGATGCATTTGAGTTATGGTGTTGGAGAATATTGACAGTATCATGGACTGCCAAAAGAACCAATAGATCCATTTTGGAAGAAGTGCAGCCAGAGTGCTCCTTGGAGACCAAGGTGGCCAAACTTCGTCCCTCATACTTTGGACACATTGTCAAGAGGGACCAGTCGTTGGAGAAGGATATCATGTTTGGTAAGTGGAGGGTCAGAGAAATAGAGGAAGACCCCCAAAGAGATGGATTGGCCAAGTGGCAGCATCAATGGACTCAAGCTTGGCAACAGTAGTGAACTTGGCCCAGGATGGGGCAGTGTTTCGTTCTGCTGTGCATAATGTCGCTATGGGTTGGTTCAGACTCAATGGCAACTAACAACAACAACATATACATTTTGGGAGTCCTGGCGTGGTGCTGTGGGTTAATGTGCTAGACTGCAAAGTTGTTTGAACTGCAAGGTCAGCAGTTCAAGCTCACCAGCTGCTCCTCGGAAACCCTATACAGGGTCACTATGGGTTGGAATTGACTCAACGGCACTTAACAACAGCACATACATTTTACATGCATATTACCTTTCTTCTCCTAAAGCCAAAGCAAGCCCGTTGCTATCGAATAATTTCTGACCCATAGTGACCCGATAGGTCAGAGTAGAACTGGTCCCAAGGGTTTCCAAGACTGTAATCTTTACAAAGGTGGAGTGCCACATCCCTCCCCACCCCCAGCAGTGAGCAGCTAGTGAGTTTAAAGCACCAAACTTTCGGTTAGCATCTGAGAACTTAACCACTGTGTCACCAGAGTTCCTTTTCTTCTACTAGATCTTAAAACTAAGGCAATTCCTCTGTTTTTAAGGACTAAGTTCATTCTGAACTCATATGGACATGTGATTATATCAAACATGAAAAATAAAGAAAATAATGTGTAGAATGAAAACAAATGTAGCAACAAATAAAATGACTCTCAAAGAGTTGTAGCTAACTTAAAAAAAACACACAAAAAACAGTGGGCTCACTTGGTTTATTATTCTGCTGTGTTGGAAATAGAACTTCACCAAAATAAAGAGTATATTGAAAGCATTTATCATAATATACTCCAAACCACTGCCATGTTCAATATATTCATGTACACAAACAATTTTTCACATTTGTACCAGCAATGCTTTAGTTGTGGGAATTAGGTTGGCTCCGAAGAATGAACAGGTAAAAATGAACGGACAACGATATCCTAGAATATTTAGATAAGCAGGAAACCCCTTTTGCCTTGGAAATTCCAATCTTCATTAAGTAGATTCCAACTCATAGCAACCCCATATGAATCCAAATAGAACTTCGCTTGATAGCATTTTAATGCCTTTAAAACAAACAAAAAAAAAAATGGAAATGCTGGAAAAAATATCAAAGAATTAGAAAACAAGATACATTTTCTGGGATAAACTTACAATAATGGGTGATAGACTTGTAAAATGTAAAAGTAAAACTGATGAAAGAATACTCATATACGCTGGTACCACCTATTGAACGTAATTTTTGAGCCATTCAATATATGCCTACATCCCTGAGAATCTCAGGGGCCTCCAATTGTGTCCTACTCCCCTAGAAGGTCTCATTTCCATAATTAAAGAGTTATAACAGGCACAGAAATCATAAAAATATTTTTGTAACCACCCCTTGAAAACTTCAGTAGCCATTAAGAATTTGAAAGATTAAAAAAAAAGAGGACATGCAAAGACTAATTCAACAATCATTCAATTAATTTTAAAGTAACAGATAATATTTTTAAGAGGTTCAGATATGATCATATTTCATTTTTCCTAATTGGAGCTCTAAGACATGTCTGGAAAAGTGAGTTAAAATAACAGGAAGCCAAAAACAGACAAACAAACTCACTGCTGCCATCTAGTAGATTTAGATTTACTGTGATCCTATAAAACAGAGTAGAACTGCTCCATAGTGTTTCCAAAGTTGTAAATCTTTATGGAAGTAAATTGCCTCATCTTTCTCCCATGGAGCTGTCAGTGGCTTCAAACCACTGACCTCTGACCTTTTGGTTGGCAGGCAACACTGGAGGACCATGAGTTCCAGCCCGAGTAAGATGTTACTGTGTTCTACTGACATAACCCTCTCTAAAGGAATTATTTGATTTTCAGGATTAATTGAATATATTTAACTAACTGGTGTACTTAATTTATTCTTTAGGAAGATCCAGAATGACTTGATTTCTTATCTCTAACTATGGGGAAATACATAAGACAAATCTGTAAATATATATTAAAAAGATAAGTATGGAACAGACATCAAAGAGTAGGTATTTTGCTTATGTTGCTTATGTTGTTGTTGTTAGGTGCCATCGAATCAGTACCGACTCATAGCGACCTTATGCACAGCACAATTAAACACTGCCTGATCCTGGGCCAACCTCACTATTGTTGCCACACTTGAGCCCAATGATGCTGCCACTTTGCCAATCCATCTCACTAGGGGTCTTCCTCTTTCCCTCTGACCCTCTACCTTACCAAACATGATATTCTTCTCCAGTGACTGGTCCCTCCTGACAATATGTCTGAAGTATGAGAGATGAAGTTTGGCCATCCTGGCCTCCAAGG
>NW_006408530.1:2595125-2596344 GCF_000296735.1 Chrysochloris asiatica | reverse complement strand
GTATAACCTCACATTCAGTTCTCTCTCCTTGATCACATAAGAACTTGACAGGAGTAATATAAGTTGTCTGTTCTGTCCTGTGCAAAGAAAACCAAAATATGTCATCAGATTGAGCATACCCCTATTTTTATATTATGCTCTTTATGAACACTCTCACTTTCACTGGGCATCACCAGTGACCTCATAAATTGTAAAGACACAGCATCAAAGACAGAAAGTCAGTGTAATAATGTTTAAGTTTTTAAGCATTATTTCAAGGAAAAAAAAATGCTTTTGGAGATATTCAAAGGACCTGCCAGCAAACTTATCTAATAAATGATTGAAATTGTTTCTGATTTGTTTTGAAATGCCTATTTCTTCGACTACCTCAGACCTAAAGAACAAAATTACATATTCTAGTATTTTTTTTAACTTCCTAATTTTCATATATAATTTTTGTGTTAGAAAAGAATGTTTTGGTAAACTTCATAAGGGGTAAGGAAAATCAGAATCAGAATCAGCCCAAGGCCCATTCCTCCACCTGGAACCTCCTTTATCCTATTCTAACATGAACCATCCCTCCCACAACACTCTGTTCTTCACATCTGGTTTTATAATCCTTTGCACTGGTCACAAAGAACTCATGACAGTACTCATGATTATGGGCTTCATTAGGGATGAACAGGGTACAATTCAGGACCAGAAACAACTAAGGATACAGAAGTTCTCCAGTCAGGAATTCCTCTGGTCTGCCATACTCCAGGTATGCCTCATTCTTATCTTTGGCCTCTCTGCCATGTGTCCCCCTCAGCATCTGCTTTGCTTCAGAAAGTAATACAAAGCTCCTATAGGGAATCGAATCTGTAAATACCCAAAGGGCACATTCTGCAAGCCTGCCTGTAGGCACTCAGCTTTACTCAGTTCATAGGCCTAGAAGCCTACAGCTGGTCTGTTTCTCATGCCTCTATCGCCGCCTCTGCCAAAGTCTCTGCTGTTGCACATTTCTAGGTAAGGATCTCATGTTGTACTCATGGTCTTCATTTTTGATAGACCTGGAATCTTAAATTCCTGCTTCTGAGATGGTTTCATTTAAACATAATGGGATGGCAAGATTAACCAATGCCAGCCTTAGGGTCCTTATTTGCATGGTGCCATTGTAAAGAAAACAAAAATCCTCACCACTAGACCAATAAACAACATTCTTATCAATGGAGAAAGATTGAAGTTGTCAAGGACTTCA
>NW_006408530.1:2586577-2588026 GCF_000296735.1 Chrysochloris asiatica | reverse complement strand
GAGAGCCTGAATATGACCTTGACTATATCCCACCTGAGTTCAGAGATCATCTGAAGAACAGATTTGATACATTAAACATCAAAGACCAAAGACCAGAAGAGTTGGGGGATGACATCAAGAACATCATACATGAAGAAAGCAAAAAGTCATTGAGAAGACAAAAAATAAGGAAAAGGTCAAAACGGATGTCAGAAAAGACACTGAAAGTTGCTCTCCAGTGTAGAGATGCTAAAGGAAATGGAAGCAATCAGGAGGTCCAAGAGCTGAACAGAAAATTTCAAAGATCAACTCAAGAAGATAAAGCCAAACATTACAACAAAATGTGCAAAGATCTTGAACCAGAAAACCAAAAACGAAGAACACACTCACCATTTCTCAAGCTGAGGAACTGAACAAAAAATTCAAGCCTCAACTTTTGCTATTGAAAGGTTCTCTGGTCAAATTATTGAATGATGCAGATAGTATCAAGATAAGATGGAAGGAATTCACAGAGTCACTGTACCAAAAGGAAATAGTTAATGTTCAGCCATTTAAAGAGTTAGCATAGGATCAAGAGCCAATGATCCTGAAAGAGGAACTCCAAGGTGCATTGAAGTAGTTGGCAAAAAACAAGGCACCAGGAATTGATGGGATAGAAATGAAAATATTTCAAGAATTGAGGTGGCACAGGAGGCACTCACTCATCTCTGCCAAGAAATTTGGAAGACAACTATCTAGCCAACTGATTGGAAGAGATCCATATCTGTGCCCATTCAAAAGAGAGGTGATACAACAGAATGCAGAAATCATTGGACAGTCTCTTTGATATCCCATATGTGTAAAGTTTTGCTAAAGGTAATACAGAAATGTCTACAATCATACATTGACAGAGAACTTCCAGAGGTTCAAGCCAGATTCAGAAGAGGCCATGGAATGAGGGATAGCATTGTTGATGTCGGATGGATCTTGGGTGAAAGCAGAGAATATCAGGAAGATGTTTAGCTGTGCTTTATTGACTATGCAAGGACTTTTGATTGTGTGGATCATGACAAGCTATGGACAATATTGCAAAGTATGAGTATTCCTGAACACTTAATTGTGCTCATGAGGAATCTGTACCTGGACCAAGAAGCAGTTGTTTGAATAGAACATGGGAACACTGAGTGGTTTAAAATTAAGAAAGATGTGCAACAAGGTTGTATTCATTCACCATACTAATTCAACCTGGATGCTGAGCACATAATCCAAGAAGTTGTGTTATATGAAGAAAAACATGGCATAAGGATTTGAGGAAGACTCTTTAACAACCTGCCATATGCAGATGATACAACCTTGCTTGCTAAAAGTGAAGAGGACTTAAAACATTTACTGATGAAGATCCAAGAGCACAGGCTTCAGTATGGATTACACCTCAACATAAAGAAAACAAAAATCCTCACCACTGGACCAATAAACAACATTCTTATCAAC
>NW_006408530.1:2575678-2586477 GCF_000296735.1 Chrysochloris asiatica | reverse complement strand
TTTTCTCTGTTGATAAGAATGTTGTTTATTGGTCGAGTGGTAAGAATTTTTGTTTTCTTTACATTGAGATGCAATCCATATCAAAGGCTTATAGTAATGAAGAAAAGAGACATATTTAAGAATCAAGTTTAAAATGATAATATATATATATATTGAATCCCCCAACTTGTGGCTAGCAGCCCAGTGTGTATTCTACAGCACTACATCAGATCTCTCTGACTGCTTAGATATTTTCTTGACTTTTGTTCAATGTTTGGACTCCTGATGTGGTGCTGTAGGATCAACAATGGACTGTCAATAGCAAGATCAGCAGTTCAAACCACAAGCTGTTCTTGGAAACTCCATTCAGGGTTGCTAGGAGTTGGAACTGACTCAATGGCAATTAGCAACAACAATGTTATGTTTGAGGTATTTGAGAGATTTAAGATTAAATTGTTTTCCCTCGGCAGAATGGCAGAAAAATGATCTTGTTTTGGTGAGAGACAGTTTTCTCTGCAATTGCAAGAAAATGTGGCTCTTTCTAGACATCAAAGCCAACGTTTATGGTTGGAGATAGAAAAAAATAAGATATTGCTCAGGAAAATTTTGGTCTATGTTAGTTTTGAAATAAACCTTAAGTAATTTTAACTTTGATTTTCTTTAGAGTTTTAAATTTCAAGGAAAATAAAATACATCAAGACTCTAACTGGACTGCTAACCACAAGGTTAGCAGTTCAAATCTGCTAGTTTCTCCATAGGAGAAAGATGATGGATTCTCTTTGATCCAGAAAAGATTTACAGCCTCAGAAACCCTATGTTGGGTATCAATGAGTTGGAACTAACTCGGTGACACACAACTACCACCACAAATTACTTTTTTTTTTTTTAATAAATGTTTTATTGTGAATTATGTGATAGTTTACATGGGAGAACAATAGTTTTACAGTCATTCTATCATATATCGTTTCATTGCCATGGTTACATTCACCTCCATGTATCATCAACCAACCAAAGAGTATACCCTGCAAGCCTACCCTTCCTCCTCCCCCTCCTCCCCCTCAGGTCATCAACACACAGCCCCTCTCCCTCTCTGGATCTAAAGTCCCCAGCTGTACCATCTCTCCACGTCATTGTCTCTGCCTCCATCTCAGGCATCACTGCTTCTCTTGGTAAGGTTCCGCTCTCCGCTCTTCTCCATGGATGGTCCTAGGGACCTCCACTCCTAGACTGAAAAGTTAATCACTCCCCTCCTTGCTATAAAATGTCTACCTTCACATTTACAACTCTCACAATCAGTCCTGATAACAATTATTCACTATTGTATCACAAGAGACCTATCTGCATTTCATTTCATCAGCCCTGCCTAGACAGATTGGATATTACTCACTGGAGAGTCTACTTCCCTCCATGCCCTCTGGATCTAGGTGCCCTCTTGAAAGCTCGTAAGCCAGTCACTTCTTGCCTTTTTGCCCCTACCCCCCCATTAGGGTAGCCAATGACGAAGTTACCCATTCCTGTCTACTCTGTGTGTGGAGGAGGTGGGAATGATTCTTGAAGTAAGAATTTGTTTCCTCTTTTGAGCGACTGCATCCATAGGTGTAGGTCAAGTTCATCAAATTGTATCAGATGATGCTTTTTTTTCCCTCTTCTTTCTTCTTCTGGTTGAGCTCTGATCATCCAGTCATTGAAGCCAGGTCAAGTGGGTATTATCTGCAAGTACCACATATTACTTTTGTGTGGAAAATATTACATGGATGATTTATTACGTGGAATGCATTTAGATTGTGCTTTGAACTCACTGCATAGCTTCTAGTGAGTTGTGTTAGACACAAGTGCCATAGTGACCCTGTATAGGGTTTCCAAGGAGCAGCTGGTGAACTTGAACCACCAACCTTACAGTTCAAATGACTTGGCGCATTAGCCTGACGCATTAGCCCACAGAGCCACAGTGGCTCCAAAGTAGAAAAATCCTAGCAATCTGGTCCCATAAAGATTAAAGCCTAGGAAACTCCATATTTAGGGCTTTTCTGTCCTATAGGTTCATGATGAGTTGGAATTGAGTCAATGGAACACATCAACAATATGCATATATTTTGAAAAACTATTGGTTAAACCTCTTTGAACCTCTTGTTTTTTCATAGGTCTACTTATCATGCAGGCAGGGTCGTGGTGAGTGTGTGCTGTGGAGTTGATTCCAAGTCATAGGGACCCTTACACAGTTTCTGAGGCTGCAAATCTTTATGGGAGTGGAAAGCTTCATCTTTCTTCTGTGGGGTGGCTACAAGATTCAAACTGCTGACCTTGTAGTTTGCAGCTCAATGCATAACCAGCTATGCTCCCAGGGCTCTGTATGCAGACAAGGTAGGAAATGTTTATCTAGTACAATAACTGTAACTTGGTTCACTGTAAGAACCATGTTTATTAAGGAAAAGAACTTACATACCGACATCTGGTGTATCATGTTGCAGTGTAGTTGGAATACAGGAAACATGGCAATTAAATAGTGTAGTTTGTACTTCTTTCATAAAATAAAAATGAAACAAAAAAATTACTTTTATATCTCAGCCTAACTTTTCAATACTATATTATTCAGAAATCACAGGTATTTGACTTTTAGGGATCAGCAGTGAATAATTGTGATTCCAAGTTAAGCAGGAAAATACATTATCTCACCATTACTGAACCCAAAAGTTGATTTTTTCAGTCTTTTGTGTGAGGAGGATTACCATTAAAGTCAGCCAAGAGTCCAACTAACTGCTGCACACTGCCCTAGCCAGCCTCTTATGATGGTATCCTGGCAACCCTGAATGTTTCATTTAAGCCAGAAGTCTTATAATAGTTCTACTGTGGATATAGAGTGACACTACTGTTGTACAATTTGTTAGAGATTAAAATACAAAGGTTATTACCAAATGTAATTCACAGGCTCATATCAATAAATGGTTTGATCTTGCAAGCTGCATACTACATTGTTGTCTTTCTCTGCTTGTTATATAAAGAGGATAATCTTCTATCTTTGTCTTTGTCAAATAAACCCCTTACCTATACTGATGATGTGTTTTCCAAGCTCTCCAATGTATTCAGCTATTAAAATAGAACAGCAAATGTTGGAAATTTACATAGAAGCCAATCAGCAGTGTTCAGTTTTAGAAAAGATAAAATTCCAAACAGAGATGCTGGGAAGCTGCAATCTGCCATGTTTATGTTTGGAAAAAAAAAAAAAAAAATACATACTTCCTCCACCAATGGAAATGAGAAATCACTGAATAATTGTTTTTTTGTTTTAAAGTTTCTGGTCACTATAAACTATTCATGTACTTTATAAAGAATCACTAATGAACAACAAGATTTCCTTTGTTTTTTATATTTAACATTTTAAGTGAAGCAAGTACAGACAGAACTTAGTATATTTGTCATAACTACCTAGGTGATATCAAACCACAAATTCTCTAGACTATATTGCCAAGGATCCTGAGTCATAGTATAGTTAGTAAGCATTTTGGGAAATATCATATTAAAATTACATTTTGAGCTTGATTTAGCACTCAGTTTCCATAAATGAGAATGGACTAAACTGAGGAACTATTGCACAGCAAATTACTTATAATAACAGTTCTTAAATTTAATTATTTTTCTTTCTTTAGATTAAATATTAGGTTTTCTTTACCATATGGTGGAGGTAGTTGTTGTGGGCTGAGTTGGTTCCCACTCGCAGTGACCCTGTAAAGGTTATCTGAGGCTTTCAATCTTCTCAGGAACAGAAAGCCTCATCTTTCTTCTGCAGAAAAACTGGCAGATTCAGTCTGCTTACCTTGCGGTTGGCAAACTCAAACCTCAAACCTTGTAGTTCTCAGTTCAATGCTTATCATAGATCCTTAATATTTAAATTGATTCTGATTTTGTGTGTTCTTATTTGATTTTCAGAAATTAGTTTACAATGAATTAATTAAACATTTACATTTAGCAAACACATTTTAACTTAATTTATTAATTTAGCAAACATGCCGATAGCCATTCCACTTTATACATTTTAAACTAGGGTAAGTAACAGTCAAAGAGAATGGCAGAACATGGCATAAAAAAAAAACAAAAAACTCTCCTCTATAAAAGCTTGAAGACATGACCCAAAATTTTCAAAATTAACTTTTAAAAAATATTTGGAAGTAACTCAAGGGTTTGTAGTAATCTAGAGAGGACTTAATTAAGAAAAACAGGGTGGATTTCTACTCTTCAGTCCAGCATATAAAGAGCTTCAAGTAATTAACCCCATCCTCAAAAAAGGGAAAAGAAAAGGCAGAACATTTTGTAAATTTGAGGCTATAGGAAAACCACTACCCCAAAATCTGAAGAGATAGTCTAATATAGACAATTATCACTTTGAGGAAGCAGAAACTAATGCCCCGGAGGTATTGTTGTTGTTAAGTGCTCTTGAGATGGTTCCAACTCATGGTGACACTGTGTAGGGTTTCCAAGGCTTTAAATCTTTGTAGGAGCAGAAAGGCTCATCGTTCTCCCACAGAAATATTTATAATTAATTGACTAAATGATGGGAAGTGAGTGTGGACCAATTTGAGAGATATAAACTTCTAGAGAACCAATCTTAGAGGGCACTCACACTTTCGTACTTTCAGAATTTCTAACAGGTTCCTGCAGGGGGAGAGGAAAGTTAACCACTTTAAAGTTATGCTCCCTAAGCTTGACAACTACTGGGCCTAGAGGGAAACTAATTTACTAGAGACAACCCAACTTGTGTTTTATTAGATCCCTAGTGTGGTGCTGTAGGATAACCACTGGACTGGTAACTAACTGCAAGATTAGCAATTCAGATCCACCAGCCACCCTCAGAAACCCTACACAGGGTTGCTATGAGTCAGGAACTAGGAACTGACTCCATGGCACTTACACAACAACAACCAACATGGAAATGAACTCAACAACAACAAGGACAAGAACCCTGGTGATACAATGAGTTAAGTATTGGACTGCTAACTGCATGTTTGGTGATTCAAACACACCAGCTACTCAGCTGGAGAAAGATGAGGCTGCTTTCTGCTATAAAGATTCATAGGCCCTGACTGTCAATACTGTCAATTCTGTTGATATTGACTCCTGGTCAGTGAGTTTGGTTCGGTTTAACAAACATGGAAGATTGGCATGGAAGGTCCTGTGTTGATGCAAGCTGTTTCCTATTAGCTGCTAAACTAAAAGTTGGTGGTTTGAATCTACATAGCGGAACTATGGAACAAATGCCTAGAAAACTGCTTCATTAAAGATTATAGCCAAGAAAACCATAGAGACTAGTTGTAGTTTGAAATCATAGGGTTGCTATGAGTGAGAATAGACTTGAGACAACGGGTTTGGTGTTTTGGTTTTTAAGCAACATGGAAGTACTACAATTCCCTCTACATTTACATGTAGATGAAGAGAAATACCCAAGTATAGCTGCATTTAACAATATATAGAATGAAAACAAGAAAAAAAAATATCAAGCCAATAATAAGAATTGATTGACAATTTTTGAATATATGATTTGTAAATCAGAATAACATTTTGACAATGGTATGAAAATGTTCCAAAGTTCTTTCGAACTTCTGAAAGTTTTTATACTCCACCTTATTGACATAATCATGGAAAAGGGTCAGTCAGAAGAATATTTTCATAACAACTTATTTTAAAACATAGATTCCAGTTACACTTTGACATTTCTGTTTCTCAAAATGGACAGGATATACATAATAATTCAAAAGAACTTGATGCCAAAGGCAAATGGTCTTAATAAAGCATCAGAACCAGACTCTGATAAATCAGACATTTTAGATTCATAAAACCGGGTATTTGAAATAATAATAATTAATATGATAAGGGATTTAATCGAATAAATGGCTAATAAATGTATAAGAACTTACATTATACAAAACTGTATTGGAATCACAAATCAGTCACAGACATAAATTTGAAAAATTTACAAATACAAGAAAATTAAGAAACACATTCACTCTCTTAAATAGCCAATGCGTCAAAGAAGAAATCATAAGGCAAATTAGATGAATAAAGTGAAGGTACAATATACTAAAACTGTTGGGATGCACCTAAAAATGATTAATGGGAAATCTAAAAAAAAATAAATAAAAAAGGAAAAGACCATCAATGGATGGGTCCACACATAGAAACAATTGTAAGGATGGCATAAAAACAGATAATGTTTTGTTCTGTTGTACTTAGAGTCAGTCTGGGTTGGAACTGACTCAACAACTCAACAACACCTTACAATAGCAATAAATGTTCCTAGGGGGGAAAAAAAGACCTCAAACCAATAATCTACCCTTCCATTAAGTCACTGGAACAAGAACAATGACAGCACAAATTAACAAAGGGAAGGAAATAATGAATAGACTTTAAATTCATGAAATAAAGAATAGAAAAACAACAGATTAAACTAACATGAAGCAATGGAAGAAAGTGATCACTAAAAAGTTTCCAGAGTATAATTTGATATCCTAACAGAGGAGAGAAAACACACATCTGATACAGATCTTATAAGCAAGATATACAAAGACTGATGAATTAGAATACAAACAACCCAATTATAAAATGGCAAAATCTCTGAATATAAAACTCAGCAGAGAAAATACTGAAATGGCAAAAAAAAAAAAAAAAAGTCTGTGAAATAGTGTTCAACATTGTATGTCTTAGAGAATTGCAAATCAAAGCAAGATTCTACTGCACAACTATTTGAATGGCTAAAATCCAAAACACTGACAACAAAAAAACTGGTAAGGATGTGGAACAACAGCAATTCTCATTCACTGCTGTTATAAATTCAAACTGACAAAGCTGCGTTAGAAGACTCCATTTTTTACCAAGCTAAGCGTAGGTTCAACAATAATTTATTTTAGAAGGGTCAACACAAAACTGGGTGCTATGATGTGGAGGTTAAAGACACTGCAAATGCCTGACTTGTCAAAAGTATTATACCATGCCATAATTCTTGATATTAATCACTACTCCTCCGTTTATTATTCACCCCTTTACCTCCGGATTCTGCATTTCAGTTTAATGTCTCAGATTTAAAAAATTCATAGGCCACCTAGGAAAAGGACACACGGTTGTGAAACCTGGCATGTCCCAAATCTGCAGTTCACAAGTCAGCCTATAGGATTTTCCACACATATGCAGAATAGGGCTGTTGACTCACAAGGTTGTGGAAGATGGCAAATCAGATCAGGCCACTGGCTGAGTCAGACCACTCAGCAAAACTAGAGGTGAGACAGAGATGAGCTTGGTTAGTCAAGGTGAGGAGCACACAACCCTCTCTCATCACCAAGATGGCTCCTTTTATACAGAGCAGGATGGCAAAACTGACCAAGTCTCTCCTTAGATTTCCAAGTTTTTACAATCATAGTTAACCTTGTTAAAAATTATTCCTGACTGAACCTTATAATTGTATCAGCATATTGCCCACCTTCTCTTTCCCAGACTCATCAGGAAAAAAGTCATATGATGGGAGTTACAAAGACACGGCTACTGTTGCTACTATGTGCCTTCAAGTTGGTTTAGATTCATATCGACCCTAGATGCAACAGAACAAAATATTGTCTGTTCTGTGCCATCCTCACAATTGTTGTTATGTCAGTGCATCTTCTTTAGGATCTTCCTCTTTGCCTCTAACACTACACTTTACCAAGTGTGATATCCTGATCCATCCTGACAACAAGTCCAAAGGATGAGAGACAAAGTCTTGCCATTCCAGTTTCTAAGAAGCATTCTGGCTGTATTTCTTCTTTTCATGGAGTTGTTTTTCTTCTGGCAGTCCATTGTACTTTTAACATTCTTTTCTAACACCATAATTCAAATGCATCAATTCTTCTATGGTTTTCCTCATATATTGTTCAACTTTCACATGCATATGAGGTTATTTAAAATACCAGGGCTTGGGTCAGGCATACCTTAGTCCTCAAACTGACATCTTTACTCTGAACACTTTAAAGAGGTCTTGTGTAGCAGATTTGCCTAATGTAATTCATCATTTCATTTCTTGCCTGCTGCTTCCGTGAATGTTGATTATGGATCCAAGCCCAATGAAGTCTTAGAACAATTTCAATCTTTCCTATATTTTTTTTCATGATGGTGTTTATTGGTCTAGTTGTAAGAATTTTTCTTTATATTGAGATGCAATCATACTTAAGACCTTTGATCTTAAATCCTTCTCACTTTCAGCAAGCAAGGCTGTATCATGAGTGTATCACAGGTTGTTAATGAATCTTTCACCAATCCTGATGAAATGTTTTTCTTTTTATAATCCAGCTTCTCAGATTTTAACAAATGGAGGGACCATAAAAGCATACTGGTGTCATACTGTAGGATAAGCAGTGAACTGTTATTCTAGAGATTTGTGGCTCACATTCACCAGTTGCTGCTCAGAATCCCTAGACGTGGTCACTATGAGTCAGAATCAACTCAACAGCACTTAACAACAGGTGAAAGAAGCCAGACTAAAAATGTTAAGATGTTGAGTAGAATATGATTCCACCTATGTAACAAAGGTGGATGGAGCATGGAACATTTTTAGTACAGTGAAGTGCAGATATGAGGTTATGCATTTTTCAAAACCCATTGTTATTTTTATTGGTGGTGGCTATGTGCTATGTAGTCAGTTCCGACTCATAGCGACCCTGTACAGGGTTTCTGAGGCTGTAAATCTTTATGGAAGCAGAAAGCCTCCTCTTTCTCCTGTGGAACAACTGGTAGTTTCAAACTGCTGACCCTGAGGTTAGCAGCCTGATTTATAATCACTGTGATACCAGAACTCCATCTATATCTATATTATATACAAATCATACATACATATATGTATGTATGATTTGTATATAATATAGATAACAACATACATGATTTGTAAATGATTTCCCCCGTTGTTTTCCATTAAATATAATGAGGGACTAATATCTAGAATGGAGTGTCCTGGTGTGGTGCAGTGGATTGACGCACTGAACTACAAGGTAGGTTTGAATCTCAAGGTCAGAGATTCAAGCTCACAGCTGCTCCTCAGAAACGCTAAACAGGGTCACTGTGAGTTGGAACTGACTCGACGGCAGTTAACAACAATATCCAGAATACATATATTTTTTAATCTTAAATCTAACTATTAAAAGATAAAAAACTCATTTAAAAATAGACAAAGTTTTTAAAATGTATTTTTCAAATAAAATACACAAATGACTAATGTTATTGTTGTTATGTAGTGCCATCCCATAGAGACCCTGCATAGGGTTTCCAAGGAGCATCTAGTGCACTTGAACTGCCAACCTTGCATTTCAAAAGGCTTTGCAGTCTGGTGAATTAACCCACAGCTCCCCAAATGGCTAATAAGTACCTAGAAAGTTTCTTGATATCGTAGTGATGACACAAATGAAAATCAATACAACAATCAGTAAGCTTGTTTCACATACCTGACAATGACTAAAAGAAAAGATAGGGGGAGCAATACCAACTGTGGACTAAGATGGAAAGACATTTAAATGATCATATTTAAATGTTGTTGGGAATGTGAAATAGTGCAGACACTTTGGAAAATAATTTGATAATTATTAAAAATTTAAATATACCATGTGACTAACAATTTTGTTAATAGGTATATACCTGGGGTGTGTTAGAGGATAAACACCTCAAGGTCAGTGGTTCAAATCCACCAGGTTGGAAACATTGTACTGTGTAGCTGTGAGTCAGAACTGACTAGACGGCAACAATAGCAACAATACCCAAAATAATAAACATATATGTCCACATAAAAGGTACCATATTATTCAAAGCAGCATTGTTCCTTATAGCCTATAACTGGACACAACTCAAATTTCTATCATTTGATGAAAAACTAATGGTATAGTCACAGAATGGAATATTATTAAGCCATAAAAACTATTGAAATTCTGATACATGCAACAACATAAAATATGTTGAAAACATATGACCAGTAATAGAAGTCAGACACAAAAGATCATATATTATATGATTTGCTGTGTTTAGAATATCCAGAATAAGGTAAACCCATAGATACAGAAGGTAGATTAGTGATTGCCAATGGATGGGGATCCAGGAATTGGGACTGACTGATAATTAAACCCAAACCAAATTCATTGGCATTGAGTCAATTTTGACTTCTAGTGATTCTATAGGACAAAGAATAATTATCCCACTGAGCTTAAGAAGCACTAATCTTTACAGAAGTAGATCTTTCAGTTGGTAGACAGGTTTTCAGCATAATTAATGTAGCATATATCAGTTCCTCATTACTTTTCATGGATTAATAATACTCCATTCAATGAAATTGTGGTTTAGTGTTTGAGCAAGTCAATGGGTATCTTTATCTCTCAATTTCCTCATCTGAAAACTGAAAATCCTTTTAACTTTGCAGTTATTTTTAGATATGTAGACACTTTATCTGACAAATATAACACAATGTGTAACAGAGAGAAAAGCTTTTGTGCTATTATTGCTCAATATTTTAGTATTGTTGTTTTTTTCTACAACTTTTTAAGAAACAGTTATTTTTTCCCCTTTGATGGACTAAAAACCTGATAGTATTTTATTTTAGGCACTTATACTGTTATAGTTGATATTCACAGTCAAGGTAAAAATACTATTTTTTGTTTTAAGCCTCTTTCTCCCAAACTGGAATGGAGTACAATGAGATACCATTAGCAGCTATGCTGTTGTTGTTAAATGTCATAGGGACAGAACTGACTCATAGTGATCTTATGCACAACAGAATCAAATACTGCCTTGTCCTTCACCAACCTCATCATCACTGCTACATTGGAGTC
>NW_006408530.1:2564550-2570508 GCF_000296735.1 Chrysochloris asiatica | reverse complement strand
AGCAAAGATGTCAGCTTGAGGACTAAGGTGCACCTGACCCAAGCCATGGTATTTTCAATAACCTCATATGCATACGAAAGCTGGACAGTGAATAAGGAAGACCATAGAAGAATTGATACTTTTGAGTCATGATGTTGGAAGATAATATTGAAAGTGTCATGGTCTGCCAAAAGAACCAATAGATCTGTTTTTGAAGAAGTGTAGCCAGAGTGTTCCTTGGAGGCCAAGATGGCCAAAGTTTGCCTCTCATACTTTGGACATACTGTCAGGTGGGACCAGTCACTGAGAAGACTATCATGTTTGGTAAGGTGGATGTTCAGAGAAAAAGAGGATGACCTCCAATGAGATGAATTGTCCAAGTGGCAGCATGGATGGACTCAAGCGTAGCAACAATAGTGAGGTTGGCCCAAGATCGGACTGTGTTTTGTTCTGCTGTGCAGAAGGTCACTATGGGTTGGTATCAACTCGATGGCACCTAAAAACAACAAAAACATTAATTGGTGCAATGGTGAGGTGTTTTATTTTTTTCTTTACATTGAGGTGCAACCCATACTGAAGCCTATGTTCTTTGATTTTGATTAGTAAGTGTTTTAAGTCCTTTCCACTTTCAGCAAGGAAGATTGCATCATCTGCATATCTCAAGTTCTTAATGAGTCTTCCTCAAATTCTAATGCCATGTTCTTCATATAACCCAGTTTCTCGGATTATTTACTCAGCATACAGATAGAGTAAGTATTATGAAAAAATACAACTGTGGCACACACCTTTTCCTGATTTTAAACCATTCAATGTGTCCTTGTTCTGTCTGAATGACTTCCTGTTGGTCTATATACAAGTTCCTTATGAGCAAAATTAAGTGTTCTGGAACACTTATTCTCTGCAATGCTGTCCATAGCTTTTCATGAGCCAAACAGTCAAAAGGCTTTGTTTAGTCAATAAGGCACAGGTAAACTTCTTTCTGATAGTTTTTGTTTTCAGCCAAGATCCATCCGATATTAGCACTGATATCCCTAGTTCCATCTCCCTGTCTGAATCTGGACTGAACCTATGTCCACTCCCTGTCAATGTATTGCTGTAGCCATTTATGAATTATCTTATGCAAAATTTGACTTGCATGCAATATTAATGATAATGTTTCTTATACTAAGAAACAAATGTGCATTGGAGGACAGGATACTGTTTTGAAGCATACAATCAGAAAGTGCATGTTAACATATCCTTGACATCTCACCTTGGATATACAGAAAAGCAAAATTAAGGCATGAATTTGCTTCCTAGAATTAGGTTTGACATTTCAATTGCTAATCATGAAGTCTGCTGTAGAAACCCACCAGCTGCTCCTTGGAAACCCTATACAGTGTCACTATGAGTCAATATTGACTCCAGGGCACTTAACAAAAACACTCTCAATTAGTGTTGAAATGCTTATTTTAAGTGACCATGTTGTTGTTGTTGTTGCTAAGTGCCGTTGAGTCGGTTCCGACCCATAGCGACCCTGTACAGGGTTTCTGAGAGTGTAAATCTTTATGAGAGTAGAAAGCCTCATCCTTAGCTACATTTTAACATTATTTTTTATTGACTAAAAATATGTTTTCCTAATTATAGTGGTTCCCTCAAATAAGTCAATAGTTTAAAGATTGCAGCAATGGTTTCCTTCTGGATATACAACCTTCCGTCCTTTTAAAACATATACATCCTTACAGTACATACGAACTGATTTAAGTATCACTCAACTAATGGTAATGTAGGATAATCACTGGACTGCTAAGCTCAATGTCAGCACTTCAAACACACCAGAAGCTCCTCGGAAACCCTATACATGGTTGCTGTTATTTGGAACTGACTCAATGGCACTTAACATTACTCTAGTCTATACATGTTCTTTCTACATCATGATGCAATTTGTACATACATACAGTATCTTAATGTGGATATTATAGGAACTCAAAACTTTTATGTAGATGCCCTATGCAATTAATGAACCTATCAAATAGTATTCAGACAATGGACTTGGGCATTTTCTATAAAGAAAATTCATCCGTTTACCAAATACCAAAGAACTCTGAGACACAATTAATTTAACACTCATAACCTTGAGGGAGGGAGACCTGACATAGCTCCTTGGAATAAGCACTCAATTCAAGGTCGGTTTGAACTACATAATCGGCAGTTTAAATGCATCCACTGCCCCTCGGAGACCCTATACATGGTTGTTATGCATTGGAACCAACTCAATGGCACTTAACAACAACAGCAACCTTGATAATTAAACTATAATAATTGTCTAATATTCATAAACACTTCTTATGAATCACAAAGTCTGCAGTTCAAGCTGTCAGCCTCTCAGAGGGAGAAAGATACGGCATCTACTCCCTTGAAGATTTAAAGCCTTGGAAACCGTATGGGAGGTCATTGTGAGTGGAACAGATTCCATGGCACTTAACAACAACAAATTATATAGTAAAAGTCCCTGAAATTGATCTCAGGTATTTTCTAAGTATACAATACACATGTGTGAACATGATTACCTATACATTCGAAACTGATGACAAACAATCATTAAATAATTAATTATCGTGAATGTTGCAAATACAAAGGTAGATATTTTGTAACAAAAGGAGGGGAGTGGTTGATCTTACAGTCTAGGAGGAAAGGATCCTGGGACCATCAAAGGAGAAGAGCAGAGTGCAGGACCCTATCCAGAGAAGCAGTGATGCCAGAGATGGAGGCAGAGACAATGCTGTGGAGAGACGGAGTGGCTGGTGACTCTGGACTCAAGGAGGGAGAGGGACTGTATGTTGGTGGCCTGGGGGCAGGCTTCCAGGGTATACCCTTTGGTTGTTTGAATGACTATATGTTCCTGAGTGCTTTGCTGTATATCCAAAAATGAAACAGAGGGAATGGAAGCAAATGCTGTTGAATGATGATGCATGGAGGGGATTGTCATCATTGCAATGAAACGAAATATGATAGGATGAATGTAAAGCTGATGTTCTTCCATGTAAACTATCACTCAATTCACAAACAGAAACTTAAAAATTTTTTTTAATTATAAATGGAAATTTTCTTTTCTGAATTTGTAAACCTGTATTTAATTTTTAGTAGCAATTAGATTCAGTAGTTGCTTAGATTTAATTAAAATGTATAAAGGATGTCAATATTACTCTTTAATTGTTCATTTTATAATTCACAAATTTTTATCCATAACTAATATTAGTTTATTTGATAAGCATTTAATCTTCTGTTTTAATAATTAATAGTCATGGTACAAAACAAAATATTATATGAAGATATGGCTTTCCAAATCTGTAATCTGCAAAAAGCAGTCTAATGTGCATTCCCAGAAGGATTGCTTTAAATGATGCTGTATTGCAGTAAGTTAAATTTATTAGCATCATGTATTATTTCTAATTAAGCTGCACTGACTATATTTGTTGAAGAATTAACTCATTGAAACTCAATCAATACCCTCTGTCTAATAGGAAAACACTGTGTCAAACAGAAATGATCAAAGACAGAGAAGATCTAGAGCATATCAACCTAAAGGAGACACCTCAGTCAAACTTTCTTCAAAGAGTCTGCACTGTTAATGAGGCTATAAAAGCAAATGGAGTCCAGACTCTTACAGAAACCCTCAGACACCCTGACTGCAGTGCTAAATGCAAATGCAAAGTGATCTGCACTGCAGAAAATATCTTTCTCCTATAGACATAAAAAACAAGTCAGAAAAAAGATAAAAAATCTCATTCTAAGGCCACTTTTTGATATATTTTTGTAAATATATATGTAATATATATGTAAATATAAAAACCTCTATGAAGCTTTCCAACTTTTAAAAGAGAAGATCTGCTTTTAGTGGAGATGCCAAGAGATTATTATTATCAGATAAAGTTATTTAAATTACATTAAACCAACACACTTCTGTGACATTATTTCACGTTTGTTTTTATTATGTTTATATATATTTACAAAAATATAGCAAACAAAATAGAGAAAAAGCTGGGCTTTATTTTGATAGTCTAGAAATTCTGAAAACCTGCCTTAAATATGTTCTCCACATTGAATTGCTTAAATGCTCAGATTTTGAGGCATAGTAGTTGAATATTAGGATTTAGGAAAAAGTATTGTAGGCCTAAAGAAGTCTCTAGGCATAGCCTATCGTACCTGCAGCCTTGGTGGGGGGATTCACTAAAGTTCCAGATATTGAAACAAAAAATAAAGTATTCACTTAATCCTATTAGGCTTTCAAACATTTAGACTGCACTTTCTTATAATAAAGCATATTTGTATTTTTCTGTATTGTCAGATATTTCCGTCACATTGTATCTTCTTGTCTCAAAAAAACAAAATCTAACTTCCAGTTTGAGGGCTGGATCAGCGCAGGTTCCTTAGGGGAAGTACGGAAAAGCCAGAGAAGGTGATTTGCCAGACCAGTCCTGGAACTTTATATTTAATATAAAGTAAAGGGAAATAGTTTCGGGTATCTACCAGTGAAGAAATCTGACTGGGGCTAGAAGAAACGTAATTTCTGACTCAATTAGGATGCTGCCTGTGGCCCGCAGTCTTGGCGGAGGTCAGAGGGTGAGGCCACAGACAGTCTGATACAGCGAGAAAGCCGCCCAGTAATTGTGGAAAAAGAGGTGTGACTTTTTAAAACAAAATTTCCCTTCTCTATTGTGCTTTCCCCTGTAGCACCCGTTCTGCCCAGCTCAGGTGTCTTCATGCAGGTAACACGTTGTGTCCACAGGGTACAATTTTCCCATGGCAAAAAGCTGAAAGCCCCATCTACTCCAGAGGCTAAACCTCTGGCGGGTTCTTAATGACATCTGACCCTGGGATTTAACCCTGAAGTTGACTCTCCTACTTGGGCAGGAGCTTTTATTCCTGCCTTATCTCATAAGAGACTTGCAGCAAGTCTGACCATACAGCCAAGCCATATTTGCATCCCTTAAAACCTCAATATGAAAGGAAAGAGCCAACAATAACTACTATATATAAGGAAGCAGTCATTTTGAAAATTAAACTGTGCCTATACAAATACCTAACCGATTTTCAGAGATAAAAGTGTGAGCAATATTTCTTCCATTCATTTTTCAATCTGTCTGTTCACCTTCACTGCAATGACTAGAAGAGGAACCTTATCTGGTAGACACTCCCACCCACCATGGGAATTTTCTGCTGTGAACACACACTGACCTGCACAGCAAAGGCTACTGGACTACCATACTATGATTTTATTATTTACTTGGTTTTGCTTTTACTTTTCTTTCTATTTTTTGTCTTTTTGGTCTTATTTTTTTCCTGGGGGTGGGAGCTTTCGCTCCCTACATTACCCCAAGAAGAGACAGTAATTGTGGCCATATAGCCAAGCTACAAGCCTACCCTAAAATATCCCACCATCCAGACAGGAGCCAATACCAGCTGTTACACATTACATAGATAGCCAACCACTTGCTAAGATTGTTCGTAACTGAGTAATAAGAGATGGGAAAAGGGAAGCCAATCTCCAGATCACATCCACTAGGAGGCACTCAGTAAACTTACAAATATAGCAACATATATTCATTTAATCATTTAATCATTGAAAACACATCTAACTATTGAAAATGTTGAAGAAACAGCATGTCCAGAAACAGAAACATGTCCAGAAACAGAAAAGAATAACAGACAAATGAGCTAGAGGTAGGCATAGACTTCCCATTAGAAAGAGAGCAGGCTTTGGATCTACCTGAGAAGGAAGTCAAGAGAATGATATTGAGATACATCCAAAGATTCCACAGAGGGGTAGAGGAAAATACGGAAGAAGTCAGAAACGTACTACAGAAGCAGTCAAACAAGATAGATACAGCGTTGGAAACAATTGAAAACCTGCAAAAAGAGGTCCAGATGATTAATAATAAAATATCAGAAATGGAAAATACACTGAAAGGGCAAAGGAGTAGAATTGAAGAGATGGAA
>NW_006408530.1:2550580-2563975 GCF_000296735.1 Chrysochloris asiatica | reverse complement strand
TGGAGAGATGGAGAGGCTGGGGTCTTTAGATCCAGAGAGGGAAAGAGGCTGTGTGCTGAGGACCGTGGGGGGTGGGGTGCAGGCTTGCAGGGTATACCCTTTGGTTGGGTGATGATGCATGGATAGGATGGTAATTATGGCAATGAAACAATGTATGATAGAATAAATGTAAAGCTAATGTTCTTTCATGTAAACTATCACACAATTCACAATAAAACATTTATTTTAAAAAAAGGAATTATTGGCATTCCAGAACAGGTTGAATCACAGAAATCCTCAGAGGAGATAGTTGAAGAGCTGCTGGAATAAAATTTCTCTAGCATCCTGAAAAGTGAAAAGATAAGCATCCAAGAAGCTGAATGAATCCCAGGAAAGATAGATATTAACAGAATGCTATGAAGAGTTGTATTCCAACAAATTTGAAAACTTAAAAAAGATGGATACTATTTTAGAAAAATACAACTGACCTAAACTTATGCAGAGTGAGGTAGAAAACTTGAACATACCCATAACAAAAGAAGAAAATGATAAAGTGATCAAAAACCTCCCAACTAAAAAGAGTTCAGGTCCAGATGGCTTCACTGGTGAGTTTTACCAAAATTCAGGGAAGAGCTGTCACCAATTCTAAAAAAATTATTCCAGAATATAGAAAAGGATGGAATACATCCTAATGCATTCTATGAATCAAGCATAACCCTCATATCAAAACCAGGGAAGGACATAACTAAGAAAGAAAATTATAGACCAATATTCCTCATGAACATAGATGCAAAAATTCTCAACAAAATACTAGCCAACAGAATCCAGCAGCACATCAAAAAAATAACACATCATGATTAAGTGGGATTCATATCAGGGATGCAAGGATGTTTCAACATTAGAAAAACAATCAGTGTAATCCACCATATAAGTAAGGAAAAAGAAAAGAACCACATGATCATATCGATTGATGCAGAAAAGACATTTGACAAAATCAAACATCCATTCCTGATAAAAACACTCAACAAAGTAGGAATTGAAGGGAAATACCTCAACATCATTAAGAGCATGTGTACAAAACCAACAGCTTACATTACTCTCAGTGGAGAGAAACTGAAAGTCTTCCCTCTGTGAACAGGAACCAGACAAGGATGCCCTTTGTCACCACTCCTATTCAACACTGTGCTGGAAGTCTTAGCAAGAGCTATACTGCAAGACATGGAAATAAAAGGCATCCAAATTGGCAAAGAGGAAGTAAAACTCTCTGTTTGCAGATGATATGATTCTATACATAGAAACCCCCAAAGACTCAGCAAAAAAGCTGCTAGACCTCATTGGAAGATTCAGCAAACTGTCACAGTATAAGGTCAACATACAATAATCTATTGGATTCCTCTATACCAATAATGACAGTGCTGAAAAGGAAATTAGGAAAGCAATACCATTTACAATAGTGGCCCAAAGTATGAAATATTTAAGCATAAATGTAACCAGAGAAACAAGGGACCTATAAGAAGAAAACTACAAAACACTACTACAAGAAACCAAAATGAAAGCACACACCATGTTCCTAGATAGAAAGACTTAACATTGCGAAAACGTCAATGTTACCCAATCTATACATATAATGAAATACCAATCCAGATTCCATTGACAGTCTTCAAAGAGATGGAAAAAACAATTACAAGCTTTATATGGAAAGGAAAGAGACCCAGGATAAGCAAAGCACTGCTTAAGAAGAAGAGCAAAATTGGAGGCCTCTCACTCCCTGATTTCAAATTTACTACACAGCTACAGTGGTCAAAACAACATGGTACTGGTATAATAAAAGATACATAGATCAGTGGAACAGACTCTAGAATACAAAAATTAACCCATCAGCATACAGCCAACTGATCTTCGACCAAGTGCCTAAGTACATTGCATGGGGAGGAGATAGTCTCTTCAACAGATGGTGCTGGCAGAACTGGACACAATATGTAAAAGATTGAAACAAGACCTTTACCTCATGCCATAGACAAAAAACAACTCAGCATGGATTAAGACCTAAATGTGAATCCCAGAATTATAAAGGTCATCAATGAAAAAATATGGTCAAAGTCCTGGTGTGGCACTGTGGGTTTATGCACCAGACTGCAAAACTGTTTGAACTGCAAGGTTGGTGGTTCAAGCTCACCAGCTGCTCCTTGGAATCCCTATACAGGGTCCCTATGAGTCCAAACTGCCTTGATGGCACTTAACAACAACAACAACAGTACAGAGCACACACAGACTACCAAACATTGCGAAAATTGTGCAAACAAAAGAAGATAAGATAGATGATTGGAACATACTAAAAATTAGAAACTTATGTGCATCAAAAGACTTCACCAAAAGAATAAAAAGGGAGCCCACAGAATGAGGAAAAAAAGTATTTTGCAATGACGTATCAGACAAGGGACTAGTTTCTAAAACGTATAGGAAACTACAACACCTCTACAAGAAAGTCAAATAACCCAATTAAAAAATGGGCACAGGACATGAACAGACACTTCACAAAGAAAGACAATCTAGCAGACAACAAACATATGAAGAAATGTTCACGATCATTAGCATTGATGTAGTTGTTGTTAAGTTCCATCAAGTCAATTCTGACACATAGCTACCTTGTATAGGATTTCCGAGGAGCTGCTGGTGAGCTTGAACCATCAACCTTGCAGTTCAAATGGCTTTGCAGTCTGGTGCATTAACCCACAGCGCTACACCAGGACTCCATTAGAGTGATGCTAATCAAAACAACAATGAGATATCATCTTACATCAGCAATAACAGTGAAGTTCCAAAAAGCAGAGAACAACAAATGATGGTGAGGATGTGGAGAGACATTGTTGGTGGGATTGCAAAATGTTCCAACCACTCTGGAAAACATTATGGCACTTCCTCAGAAATTTGGAAATAGAAATACCTGATGATCCAGCAATTCCTCTACTTGGTATTTATCCACAAGAAATATGAGCCATAACACTAGTAGATAAACGCACACCAATGTTCATAGCAGCACTATTCCCAGTAGCAAAAAGATGGGGCCAGCCTAAGTGCCTATCAATGGAAGAATGGATAAATAAACTTTGATACATACACATAATAGAATATATGTTACCTTGAAGAATAACAAAGAGCTGTAAGCCACTACATAACATCTATGAACCTTGAGGACATTATGCTGAGTGAAATTAGTCAGTCACAAAAGGAGAAATACTGCATAAGACCATTATTGTAAAAGCATAAGAATAAATAACCACACTAAAAGAAAAGAAAAAAAAAAAAAAAAAAACTTTGTTGGTTACCCAGGAGGATTGCGGGGTTGAGGGGAGAAAGGGAAGGTGGAGCACATGGTAGGGTATGAACACACTATAGTTTAGGGAGGGAGAAAGAGTACACAAGAAGGTGGAGGCAAATGGAAGAATAAGGCAGATAGGAGAATATTTATGCTTGTTTGCATTGGCTAAATGGGACAGAGGTAAATAGTGATGTATGTTCAACCTTGAAAAAACAGGGCTCTGTGATACAGGGATTGAGGCATAGTCTGAATGGGTAAAAGAGGGGAAATAATGTTAAGATTCTTGACTGTCTTATGAATGTTGGTTTTCCTTTACTACTATTGTTAAATAGATACTTGAGGGGGAAAGAAAGGAATAGCTAGAAACATGAGTTTATAAAGCTTGTAAGTTCATCTTCAGCCTATAACTGATTGTTGTTGTTGTTATGTTCCATGGAGTCGGTTCTGACTCATTGCAATCCTGCGTAGGGTTTCCGAGGCTGTAAATCTGTACAGGAGCAGAAAGCCTCATCATTCTCCCACAGAACAGTAGTTTCAAACTGCTGACCGTGAGATTGGCAGCCAGTTCGTAACCACTAGGCTTCCAGAACTGATCAGAATACCTAAAAAGGGTGTTAGAACTTGCCCAGTGAAAAAGACTTTCTGCAGAGCCTTTGTAGTGTATAAGACCTTAGGTGGAATCCTGATACCCATCCAGAATCTTCTGAATTTAGAAATTTCCACTTGAAAAGACAAGCAGACAAGCCTGGACCAGCTAAAGGAATAGAAGATACTTCTGGAAATAAAGACCAGCAGGAAAAAAAAATCAAAAACAAAAATGGCAGTCTAATTAACTACTACAAGAACAAACAAATTGTCTGGAAGGGAGCCATCAAGGTAATCAATCAAGTCCTTTCAGGGCAAACCCCCTTCCAAGACTAAAACTCAAAAGGAATAAAAGAAAAGGCATATAATCTTGCTGGCAACCAGGTTGGTCTACAAATGAGGGGAAGTTGGGAAAATCAGCAATAAAGATGTGGGCTGAGTCCGACCACATTCAATACACTCCCCCGCCATCCTGGAGTATGGTAAGATCTGGTTGGCCAGCAGTGTGGTGAGACCTGGGGACTCCTGAGCCCATGAACAAGGACATAGTCACAGAGGCCTAGAGCTGAAAGTGAAGTGTTCAGCTGATATGAAGTGAGGGGAGATGCACAAAAATATCCATACTTGCAGATAGTAGATGATCAGAAATCGACAAGGAAGAAAGAAAAGAAGAAAACAAGTATAATTCACTACAATTTGATGCACTTGACCTATACATATGGATGTAGTAGCTTAAAATACCAACCAAAAAAGGAAGAAATCTTTACAGAAAAGATCATTCCCATCCCCTGGTTGATAAGAATGGGCAACTTAGACATTGCTACCTAAACTTGGGGGGAGGGGGAGTGATAAAGGCATGAAGTGACTTGCTTACAAGTTTTCAAGAAGTAGTTTAGTTTCAGAGGGTGCAGGGGAAGGAAAGTGGAATCTCCACTGAGTGGTTTTCAGCCTGTCTCAATGGGGCTGGTGAAAGGAGATGGGGATAAGACTCTTGTGATTCAACAGTAATTGTTATCATGGCTGACTGTGATTGTTGCAACTGTAAAGGTAAACATTTTATTGTAAAAAGAGGGGAGTGGTTGATCTTGCAGTCCAGGAGCGGAGGACCCTGGCACCATAAAGGGAGAAAGAAGACCAGGAGTGGAGGGTGGGACTCTATTCAGAGAAGCAGCGATGCCAGAGATAGAGGCAGAGATGATGGATGCTATGGAGAGATGGAGCATCTGGGGACCCTAGACACATGGAGGGGCAGAGGTTGTATGCTGGTGGCCAGGGTACAGGCTTGCAAGGTATGTTCTTAGGGTGTTTGAATGCATATTCCTGAGTGTTTTGGTGTTCACCAAAAAAAACAAAAAACTGAGGGAATAGAAGCAAATACTGTTGAATGATGATGCATTCATGGAAGTGATTGTAATCATTACAATGAAATGAAATACAGTACGATGAGTATAAAGTTGATGTTCCCCTATGTAAATTATCACTTAATTCACAATAAAAACTTAAAATAAATAAGTAAATAAAAGGAAAAAAGAATTTATGCCATGGATCAAAAGGTAAGAGAATTGAGGAAGCATTTTTTTCATTTTTACTAAATCGTAGTCACATGCAGTGAAAGTAATTTAAGTCTTCTTTTAGTAGTTGAACTGACAAACAATAAATAAAGCAAATATCTATATTATTAATTTTAAGGTTAATTAATTACAAGCTAGAAGCTCATAGCCTATGTGCATGTGTGTCTCTTTCCCTCTCCTCTCTTCTCCCCACATTGTCTTTGTATTTCTAGACTGTTGAAATTAATCTAAGCTCAGCCATCTTCAGTCATAGTGAAATGACAGACAACAGAGATCATAATTTAGATAGGCTGTTCATATATATATATATATTTTTTTTTTCTTATTTGTTTGATTGTTCATTTTATTTATTTAAGGAAAGCCAGAGGCTTGGTTAAACCTCTCTTTACATGTAACACACTTTTCTTTAAAACAATTAGTGTATACATCAATGTCCAGATGTGTTGGGTTTGTTTGCTTATTATGGAATATGTTTCAATCCAAGATCATAGAACCAATGAAACAACACCTAGGATGTTCCCCATAATCTCATTTCTTATTCTTAACTTCTTCTTTAGCCAAATTCATTTTCCAGTAATCGCTGCATGTATTTTCATGCTTACATGCATTCTTTATAAGCCAATTATCTCCTTTTTCCATTTCTTCTTTAATAGATTCATTAGTCTGAATGTAACTGGTAGTTGACCTCTGTTATTAAATTCATTGTTAAGAATTTATTTTCTCTTTCCAACATGGAGCTTTGTTACCGTTAATTTTATAATTCACTATACATCATTTTTGTTATAGTTGTTCTGTCTTCTGTTTCTCCTACTAGTACTACTTGAAACTAAAAATACCAGAAAAATGAATCATCATTCAGAAAGCTTCCCACGAATTTTTAAAGCCCGTGTATAGCAGAATTTGTAGTATACTCCTCTTAGGTACATTTTGAGTCCATTTTGCCTTGAACACTCTATGAGGCAGTTCTACTCTCTTCTATAAGGTTGCATTGAGTTGGAATCAACTGGACAGAAATTTGTTTTGCTGTTGTTGTATGTTTTGTTTCTTTTGTTTTGTTTTTGCCTCCTTTTAGTCATTTTCATGAAATTTATTTCTTATTTATTTTATTTCTTTGAGATTACTGTCCAGGATCTGTAGGTAAGTTATCTTGTGCTCGTCAATCCATGGAGCTGATATTTCACCTTCAACCATTAATGTGTTCATTTAATATACAGCTATTTATCATTCAAGTTCACCACCTGCTTCTCAGAAACTCTATACAGGATCACCATGGTTTGGAGCAATAACAACAACATAGATCATTTACTGCATGTTAGGTGTTATGGATTACATTATATTCTGCAAAAAATACATATTGACTGCCTAAGCCCCTGTATCAGTGAATGTAACTTTGAGGAATTAGTTTTGTTTTGTTTAGATATTGCAAATTGTCATACTGGACTAAAGTGGTTGCTAGTCCTATTTCATATTGAAGGTATCTTATTAAAGAGAAAAACAGACATGGAAAGAGAGTCAAACACATGGAGAAGATGCCATAGGGAAGATACATCTACAAGCATCCACGGAACACCAAATATTGCCCTTAGAAACCAGAAACTAACAGAGGGAAATGGAATCGTTTTCTCTCAAAGTACTCACAATACTTATATTTTGATTCTGTTGCCTGTATTCTCTTTAGACTGTAGAACATCTTCTTTGAACATTCTAATTGTGTCATTTTATTCTTGAAAAGTCCATAGGTTTTCAAAAAAGCTGTTTATTTTCAATGCTTTCTTATACTGTTTAGCTAAATGAAAGTCATTAACAGTTTACAAAGAAAAACAATAATTGTACCCTGGTTTTGTTATTTAACAGAACCAGCTTTTGATGTCACCTAGTCAATTTTAACACTCTTGTCTTTGGAACTCTTGTTTTGGAATTCTGCATATGACCTGTGTCGTACAAAAATCTTGCAAATTGAATAGCATCTATTTTTAAATATATATATTATGTACATTTCTATATAAACCTAGAATTGCATGTCAGTTTTTATTTTGAAATACATTGGATATCATCAATTAATTCAATTTATGCCTGCTGTGATTTCTTGGTAATCATCATTCATATGGGAAAATCTGATCCTAGGGCTGAAGCAATGTAGCCAGCAAAGAACACACATGGGATAGGAATTCCTGCTTCATGTTTGAAATTCAAAACTTACTGGAGAAGGTTTAGGTGAAGCCCGATATATACTTGCAAGTGCCAGAACTGATGCATAGTCACAAGGAAAATCAAAATTAAATTTCCAGGGCAAAGGTGAGCTGCTTCTAGTACCCAGAGGCAGCAAGGTGGGGTATGCACAAGAAGAGTGCCACAGGATGGCCTGGGCAGTACATTTATAGCCTAGAGGCATTGCATTCTCGGTACATAGTTGGGGCTGAGCATCACTTGATGTCCTCACATCCATACTGATGACCAATTGTATAACAGCCAAGCCCTTTACACCTGCCATATCTCACATGCTCAATTTCTCATAAAACTTAACATCTTTCTCACTGCAAAGAAGAAATCTGCGTATTAATACAGAGCAGACAATGAAGAGTTAATTGAATACTACCACAGTTATATATTCTGGACATTTTATATACTTGAATTGATCTTTTTCCTTAAGTCAATCCTCTTGCAGTTCATCAAGTCCTTAATATCTTTCTAGGAAATGTAAAGACCTAAGGTTCACAATTAATAATAACTGGTTACTTGTTACTGTACCTGTGCCATCAGATCAGGGTAATATAAATAAAGAAATATTTCAAAAAGTGAGTTTGGGGAGGGTGAGGAGCAAAAGAGGGAGATAGACATAGAGAAAAGTAAAAATAAAAGAGATACGATTTCACTTTGATATTTCAAGACCAACCAAGGCAAGTAGATTTAGTAATTGCTAGAGAGGAGAAAGTGAGATGATTTGAGAAGAATTTAGGATGTATCATAGTAAAAATAAGTCCCTAGGTCACTTACATCTTATAGTGTGGAGAAGAAAATAAACAAAGAGTTATGCAATAGAGGTGACAATTTTATATGTACAAAAGTAGGATTCTTTTAGTCCTTGCATAAACATACAAATATATATTTTTCATTTTGTAAAGCTGCATATTTCCATGTGAGTAAGTAATCAGCTGGAGTCCTGGTATGGCACTGTGGGGTTAATGTGCTGGACTGCAAAGTTGGTTTGAATTGCAAGGTCAGCAGTTCAAGCTCACCAGTCACTCCTTGGAAACTGTATATAGGGCTGCTATGGGTCAGAACCAACTGGACAACAAACAACAACAACAACCACAAAGTAATCAGTTAGTTAGAGTAATATTTATAGGTATTTGAAAGGGCAGAAAGTGAAGTTGTAAAAGAAGCACTATTCATTGAAATTAGTGATCATGTGGTTATAAGATAAAGAGATAAAATAATTAGCTTTCCAATGAAAGAAAATAAAAGCTAGTTACATGAGGTTGTTGTTGTTGTTAAGTGCTTTTGAGTTAGTTCTGACTGGTAGTGACCCTGTAAAGAGTTTCCAAGGAATAGCTGGTGAGCTTTAACTGCTGACCTTTCAGTTCAAACCGACCTTGTAGTCAAGTGCATTAACCCACAGTGCCACATGAGGTTACTAGTACATATGTTTTCACATTCCATTCTGTTACTTCAAAGAAGCATAACATACTTTAGTGTTTGATCTAATATCAGAGTAAAGTTATATATCAAGCTTCTTCCAGTATAACAATGGGTAATTTCAGCTTTTGTTAGAAAATTGTATTTATCGCACTGACATGTTTCATTTATTTTTATAGTTTAAAAATGGCCTAAACTCAAATTTCAACAAATCCCATGAAACAATTATGAAACAGTTTTTCTAGAAGTAATGGGAGACATAAAATTCTCTAAAGCTCTTAAAACAAAAACCAATTATTATGGATTCTCAGATAACAACCTTGAAAACCAGTTAAAATGCAAACCTTTATATATATTCAAGAATAATTTCATTTTAAAGTATTAGCATTAGGCTGGTCCCTATGAGGGGAAGTAAAAGATATACCAAATGTTTGACTTTTCTAAGGTGCTATATGACACTGCAGTCAATGTGCTGGACTGCTAGGTCTGTTTGAATCACAAGGTCAGCAGTTCAAGCTCACCAGTCGGTTCTAGGTAACCTGATTCAGAGTCACTATGAGTTGGAACCAACTCAACAACACTTAACAACAACAACAACAACATACCATTTCCTGGATTCATGATGTGATGCTATAGGATAAGCATTGGACCACAAGGTTAATTTGAACCACAAGGTCTGTGGCTCAAATTTACCAACTTCTCCTCAGAAACTTTATATATGATTGCTATCAGTGGAAACTGATTTGACAGCACTTAACAACAACATACCATTCCCTAATCCCTGTTATCAACCAGAATTTCTCTTCTCAGTATTCTCTCTCAAGTCCCAAAGTCCCACAATGCACTGCTAAGTCTCACAGAATCAATTGGCCATCAAGGAAATAGCTCACATAGCCGTAGATGCTGTAGAGACCCAAATTTGTAGTTCAGAGATCAGTCTGGAGGATTCTAGTCATTCATGTCAAATTGGGTTGTTGACTAAAGTTACAAAAGTTGACAAATCACAGAACAAACAAACAGGTAGACGTGCAGTGAGGAGCTCCATCAGCAACAACACAGACTACCGGACCAAGCAGGCTTAGGGGATTGTCCCAGAACTCTGAACCACATGTAAAGGAATATTTAGAAGGTTGGAAGGCTTACAGCTAGGGGAATTTGTAGCAGAAACATGAAATCCATTGTTTTCTAATCCAATATGCTCAGCTGCTCCCAGAGCCACCAAATTGGGCAAGACCAAGTTGGAGAAGGATCAGAGCAGCCAGGGATGCCTGAAAGTACTGTGGAGATAAAGGTGTGGCACTCTCTCTTTTTTTTTTTTTCTCACTGGCTGTACACCTACATTCTGGTGACTAGAGAGGGTGCCTGAGTGAGTGGACACCCAACCCCCACCCCTGGAGTGTTCGACTATGCATGTGCACAGATCTCCTCAAAATTTAAAGTGACAGTTTCTACTTAAAAACTAAACGGCAGTTCAAAATAACCACAGCTGGCCCTGAACGGTTTGTCACTAGGAAAAAGGCCTGAATGGGGATTGTGGAGTGGGCCAGGCAAACTAAAAAGGAAACAGCTGAAAATTAAATTCTGAGTTATGTCACAATGAACAATAGTGGCATGTTGGAATTTCTCAGGAAGAAGAGTGAAAAGGGAAGTCCATCTCTTGATCACATCTACCTGGAGGCAATCAGAAAGCATAAAAAGTACCAAAATACACATCCATCTAAGTATTAAGGGCACAGATAACTCCTGAATATGTCCCAAACCCAGAAACAGATGAATATATCAGCACATGTCCAGAAACGAGATAAAGTGACTGAGGCAAATGAGCTGGAAGTAGACCTATGCACCATACTCAAAGATGGGCAGGCTTTGGAAATGCCTGAGAAGGAATTCTGAAAAATGATTATAAAATATATCAAAACACTATACAATGGAGTTAAGAAAAATAAGGGAAAAGTCAAGACAGTGCTACAGGAACAATCAAATAGATATACCATTGGAAACAATTAAAAACTTACAGAAAGAGGCCCAAATGATTAATAATAGAATATCAGAAGTGGACAATCCACTGAAAGTACAAAGTAGTAGAATTTAAGAGATAGAAGCCAGGGCTAGTTAGCTAGAAGATCAATCTCTCAACACTACTAAGATAGAAGAGCAAGCCCAAAAAAGGATAAAAATATCTGAAGAAGGCCTAAAATTCATGTTGGACAACATGAAGAGGAATAACTTAAGAATCATTGGCATTCCAGAACAGGAAGAATCACACAAGTCCACAGAGGAGATAGTTGAAGAGCTTCTGGAAGACAAATTCCCTAATATCCTGAAAAGCTAAATGATACGCATTCAAGAAGCTCAATGAACCCCAGGAAGGATAGACCCTAAAAGAAAATCACCAAGACATATAATAATCAAGTCTTCCAAATTCAAAGATAAGTACAGAATCCTGAAAGCAGCTAGGAAAAAGAGAAGTGCAACATACAAAGGCAAGCAAATCAGATTAAGATTGGCTCTCTCAACAGAAACCATGCAGGCAAGAAGGCAATGGGGAGACATATATAAAACCCTGAAAGAAAAACAACAAACATTAAAAACAGCCAACCAAGAATCCTCTATCCAGCAAAGCTGTCGATCAAATACTACAGTGTAATAAAGCACTCCAGGATAAACAGAAGCTAAGGGATTTTTCCAAAAGCAACCCTGCTATGAAAAACATTCTAAAGGAAGTTCTGTGGACTGAGAACCAACAAGAAGAGACAATAACCTGAGAATGATGTACGTGGCAGCATCACCCTGACCTCAATCAACAAATGGATAAAATGATAAGAACAGAGGATCTAGGAGGTCAGTCTATGATCAAAACAATTACAATGTGAAAGAAAGTAAACACAAAGGAACCGAGAGCCAGTTGGTAAGTAGGTCAGGTAGATTGCAGGATCAAATAGACTGTCTTAAATGGAGGGAATAATTAATGGAATTTATATGTGGGGTTGGAGTGGGGGGTTTAGTTCAGGTGTTGGGGAGGGCAATACAAGAAGGGGGAAGAGGTGGATGAACAAGATAGATAGAGGAACACTGAGACAGGTTTGCATGGCCTAGTGGGACAGAGGTAAATAGTGATGCATGCTCAACCTTGGAACAACAGGGCTCCGTGATACAGGGATCTAAGCAGAGATTGAAGAGTGGAAATAATACTAAAATGCTTGACTGTCTTATGAATATTGTTTTCCCTTGCCTACTATTATAAACTAGACACTTGAGTGGGATAGAAAGGAATGCTGGGAAACATGATTACAGAAAATGTGTGAACCCATCTCAGCCTATAACTGATTGGAATACCTAAAAGGGGTTCTAGAACTTGCTCAGTGAAATAGGCTTCTTGCTCAGCCTTTGCAGACTGTAGGACCTTAGGTTGCATCCTGAATCCCATCCAGAACCTTATGAGGTGGGACATTCCTACTATCAAGGACAAGCAGACCAGCCTGGAACATCTAGAGCAACAGAAGATATATCTTCAAAGAAAGATCTTCAGGAAAAACCCAAAACAAAAATGTCAGCATGACTGGCTACTACAAGAATTAGCAAGCTGTTCTGTAGGAATCCATCAAGGCAAACAATCAAGTTCCTTCAGTATAAATGCCCCTCTAAGACTGAAACTCAAAGGGAACACATAAACAAGCATGTAAGCTTGCTGGCGACTGCATTGGTCTACTGGTGAATGGAAGAGGTGAAAAAGCAGCAATGAAGAAATGGGCAGAGTTCAACCACAGTCCATTCACTCCAATTGACCTGGAGATGAGAGAGAGAAGAGGAAGAGCTGGTTGGTCTATAGTGTAGGGAGACCTGGGGACACTTGAGCCCATGGACAAGGACATAGTCACAGAGGGCTAGAGCTGAGAGTGAAGAATCCAGCTAATATGAAGTGAAGGGAGATGCACAAGAACACCCAAACTTGTAGACAGTACCCATTTGACCTAGCCTCGATGGCTTGATAATCAGAACTAGACTAGAGGAAGATTACCCTCACCCCCCAATTTTTTTTTTTTTTAATAAAGAAAACAAGAGTATATTGCTGCAATTTGATGAACCGGACCTATACTCGTGGAGGTAGTTAACTCTAAATACCACTAGAGAGGGAAGGAGTCTTCACATCAAGTATCAATGCTATCCCCTCTGTACACAGGGTAGATGTTGTTGTTGTTAAGTGCCGTGGAGTCAGTTCCATCTCGTAGCGACCCTGTACAGGGTTTCCGAGGCTGTAAATCTTTACGGGAGCAGAATGCCTCATCTTTCTCCCGCAGAGCGGCT
>NW_006408530.1:2530328-2549895 GCF_000296735.1 Chrysochloris asiatica | reverse complement strand
AAAAAAAAAAAAAGAAGAAGAAGGAAGAGCATGACTGGAGCATGAGAGCCTACCTAAAAAAGTAGCAACAGCAGAGAGAGTGGCAGAGGTGGTGGCATGGAGATACAGAGCAGCTGCGGGTTCTAGGCCCATGGACTGAATAAAACTGTGTTCCTGTGGGCAGGAGGCTAGTTTACAGCCTATGCCCTTAGGGCATTTAAATGAAAATATATTTTTTGCTTTTTATATGTACAGCAAATATTTTTGCTTTGTTCATTTGTGAAATATAAGACATAAAAGGGAAACCACAGGGAGGAAGTAGAATAACTTATTGCAGGGAGTGGATTGTAATCATTGAGGTGAAACAAAGCGTATAATTTGTTGAATGTAAAGCTGATGATCTTGTCTGTTAACCTTCACTCAATTTACAATAATAAGTTTTAAAAATTAAACAAAAAAAAGTTGATAAATCTGTTTAGATGATAGGTCACTGACTCAAGAATTAGAGATTAGATGGAAGGGAGTTTGGTTAACCAAACCAAAGGCCACACAGGGACTCATTTCACTATCATGGCTTCAGGAGGCCTGGACCAGTGGTCTTTGAGGGCAGTATTTGGCATGCTAGGCAAGTCCCATCTAGTCCCAGTCAGTTCTGTGACCTCAGCCTTCTGCTTTTCTTAACTAAGCAAGAAGCTGGCAGTTTCCTAATAAGGGGGCAGCTTAAAAGAAGAAATCAGTTCTTGTTTTAACAGAGAGATCAAAGATTTGGCTAATTTGCAAACCACATTCCCAAGTAAACTAAGAGTGATGACTTGAGTTACACTTTAATCCCGCTTATTAACAAATCTCGTCAGGTGGTACTAAGGTATCTAAGTGAATAAAACAGAATATAAGAAATGAAAGAGAAGACATCTCAGAAGAACAGCATTCTCATTCTCTGAATAAATAAATGAAGTATCCAAAATGAATAAAAAATGTTCCATATTTTCACTACTAGATTAGAACATAACATCAACATTGCCCCAATATCTTGGAGGGGTCTGTGAAGTATACAATAGATATTTAGCTAAAATGAAGGATGAAACCATACATTAATATAAACTGTCTCTCAATGGTTCCTTGTAATATTTATTATTGGAAGAATGCTGTAGAAATTCCAGGAAATAATATCAATATTTCCAATTTTAGATTGAAAACTGGAGAGCCAGAGCCAAGGGGTATGACATATTCAGTAGTCTGGCTTATCCATCATTCCTCTCAGCTTTCCTCCTATTTTCCTTTTTGGACATCAGATTTTGCATGACAAAGAAACACAAACCCTGACTTAGTTACAGCTAGGCTTCTAGAAGATTTCAATCTCTATTATCAGAAGTATTCATTGAGACCTGAATTGGAAACAAAGAGGAACTGGAAGAAACAGAAATAGAAAGCAAAATACAATAGATATGACAAAAGTTAAGGTATTCATTTGGTGAGAAAGGGTATAGGAACTTGAATCAACAATTGTGGTGATTACTTTTTGATATTCAGATCGTAGAGTACAGTTAAATTGTTGGGAACCTAGCAGTTGGTGCTTCAGATTTCTAACTTTCATCTTCAGTTGATCAAATTAAGTGTGCATAGATTAATGCACTAGGTGATATTATTTTAAATAGACAAAGTGTGGAAACAACTTAAATGATCCTATAGACTAGATTATTTGAATCAATGCACATTTATTTAACTGACTTACATGTCATGTGGATCTATATTTATCGTCATTCATTGATATAATCATGTAAATATTCAGTTATTTATTCACTTAACAAATACCAAATACCTGTTGTGAAATTAGAAATGTGCTTAATACCTACAATGTAAAAATAGAAATATTTTCACCCATCATAGAAATTACTGTTTAGAAATTCTTGATATATCGTAAAGCAAAAAAAGTTTTGAGACACAAGTAGATACAATAATCTAGCATAAATAACATATGTATCTTTGCATGTTCATAGAAACAAAAATCCAGGAAGTCAGTTACTAATTGTTCATTGTGACTATAGGGTTAAAATTTGCTACTTTGAGTAATTTCTAATATGTTATATATACTGTGTTTGCATGCTGTGAAGTCAGTTCCAACTCATAGTGACCCTGTATAGATAGGGTTTCCAAGACTGTAAATCTTTACAGGAGCAGAAAGCCTCATTTTTATTCCACAGAGCAGCTGGTGTATTCAAACTGCTGATTTTTCAATTAGCAGCACTACTCATAATCTAATATGCTACCAGGTCTCCCTATGCCATTTGGGGTTGTTGTTAAGTGCTGTCCAGTTGGTTCTGACTCATGGGAACCCTGTATAGAGTTTCCGAGGAGAAGCTGGTGAGTTTGAATCCCAGATCACATGATTCAAAGTGCCCTTGCAGTCCAGTGCTTTATCCCACAGTTGACTATATTAATTTAAATCCTCAAACCCAAATTCATAAGGCATGTAGCTATTTTGTGATAGACTCTAATAAAAGTACAGGATACCAAGGCTTGGGGGGCTGCCTTGCCTGACTATCTATACTAGTGTACTATATAATACATACTTGATATAGTATCTAATTTATTTTACCATGATTTTAGTGTTTTACTACTAATAAGAAATAAATTATTTCTGGAACAGAAATAATATAGTTTTTTTACATGTTTATAAGCATTCTTTATTTTTATTGCACTATATTCTCAAGCTCCATTTTTCTATAATTAATTAGAAGTCATGTACATATATATTCACTTATTTGGAGTCCTGGTGTGGCACTGTAGGATAAGCACTGGACTGCCAACCACAAGGTTGGTGATTCAAACCCATCAGTCACTCCTTAGGAACCAATACAGGGTCACTGTGAGTCAGAATCAACTTGATGGCACTTAACAACAGCAACAATTTGTTTATTTATATATATCATATTTTATGTATCTACTATTGATGAAAGCATGCTGTTATTAAATTACAATGGAATTTTGTAAAGAAATCATAAAAATAAAATTTGAAGCACATTATAAAATGTCATTATATATTTCTTACAATGACTATGATTTATTCAGCATTTATAACATGCCAAACATGACACTAAATACTTTATATTAATTCCCTTCTACAATCTTAATTATAACACAACATAGTAGTCCACTTATGGTATACATCTTAGAATTAATGCTCTACTTCTGAGAGTTTAGTCATTGAAAGAAAACCTTATGAACAGCAAAACATTGTCTGATTTATGCTGTATCATAAGCACTGGACTTACCTTCTAAAATATTTCAACAAAACGATGCACTGATGGAGGTGCTCGCACTCATCTATTTCAAGACATTTGGAAGACAGTTACCTGGCCAACCAACAGCAAGAGATTCATATTTGTGCCCACTCCGAAGAAAAGTGACCCAACTGAATGTGGATATTATTGAGCAATATTATTAATATCACAAGCAAGAAAAACTTTGTTGAAGATAATTAAAAACTAGTTGTAGTAGTACATTGGCAGGGAATTAAAAGATATTCAACCCTAATTCAAAAGAGTACATGGACCTACAGATATCATTGGTGAGATCATGGGATGGTTCTTGTCTTACATCAGAGAATACCAGAAAGATGTTTTCATGGATTTTATTGACTATGAGAAGGCATTTAACTTTGTGGATGATTGAAAAATATTAATGGATAGCATTGGGAAGAATGGGTATTCCAGAATACTTCACGGTGCTCACAAGGAACTTGTACATAGACCAAAAGGTGTTCGTTTGAAAAGAATAAGGGATACCGTGTGGTTTAAAACCAGGAAAAGTTTGTGTACTTTCACCACACTTTTAAATTTGCATGTTGAGCAAATAAGTTGAGACACTGGACTCTATGAAGAATGCAATATTAGGATTGGAGCAAGACTCATTACCAACCTGCGATATTCCTTAATTGCTGACCGGGGAGAAGACTAGACACACTTACTAGTGAGTTCAATGTCAGAATTTAATTCATCTTCTCAAAGCATGGTAAACATATTGTGTACATCCTTTAATGTACTAAATTTAATGCTACAACTTAGTAGATTCAGTTGGTGATACATTTGTGATTCTTGCCACGCAATTTTTTTATTTCCTATTTTTCAGAAAAACACACATTTTTAAAGCTATATTTCAGTATGTTTGTGGTAAAAATTTTAGAGAACAACTACAAGGGCATTTTGTAATAATCTCTAACCTCAGAATATTGCTTATTTGCTGTAGGTTGCTGTTCTTCAAAATAACTCATATTGCATTATGAATTTCTACAATAAAGTATAGCACTGCTTGTGGATCTAACTAAAATAAAATCCCTGACAAGATCAATATTTTCTCCATTTATTTTGCTGCTTATTGGTCAGACTGAGAGGATTTTTCTTTCTTATGTGGAGGTGTAATCCACACTGGTCTCCATCAGTAAATGATTCAAATCCTTTTCATTTCAGCAACCAAGTTTGTATCATGTGTCTATCTCGGACTGTTAATAAGTCTTCCTCCAATGATGACTCATTCCTCTGCATGTAGTCCAGTTTCTCTAATTATTTGTTTAGTTCGCAGACTTATTAAGTATGGTAAAAGGATACAATTATGACCCAACATTTTCTTATTTTAAAAGAGTATACCCTTGCTCTGTTCTAATGACTACCTCTTGGTGTATGTACAGGTTCCACATGAGTACTATCAAATGTTCTGCAATTCTCATTCTTTGAAATAGTATCAATAATTTGTTATGAACCACATAATGTAATAATTAGATCCATCTAACACAAGCAATGATATCCCTCATTCCATGTCCATTTTATGAATTCAGCTTGAATTGCTAATAGCTCCTGTTTGACGTACTACAATCATTTTTAATTATATTTAGAAAATTGTATTTGTCTGTGATGTGGATGATACTATTAGATATTTTCTGTATTATATTGGATTGGCTTTCTTTGGAATGGGCACAAATGTATCTCCTCTAGTTGATTGGCCAGGTAGCTGTCTTTCAATTACTTGGCATAGAGCAGTGAGCTTTGTCTTGGTTGGAACATCATAATTGGGATAACATCCATTCCATTTCTGAAGCCTGTGTTTGTGAATAATACTTACATTCTAGTTTGTAGTTTGGACAACTTCCTTTAGGTCATTGTTCCTTCCTTATACATTACCTCCTGAAATGGTTGAACATCCAACAATTCTTTTGGTAGAGTGATTCTGTGAATTCCTTTCATCTTCATCCTGCATCATTTATTATTTTGAAAGAGTTCTTCAATATTTCAACTGTTGTTGTTATTGTTAGGTGCCATCAAGTTGGTACCAACTCAAAGTGATCCTATGCACAACAGAATGAAACACTGCCTGGTCCTGGGCCATTCTTACAATTGTTGTCACGCTTTAGCTCATTGATGCTGCCACTTTGCCAACCCATCTTGCTAGGGTCTTCCTCTTTTTGTAGTGTTGTTGTTGTTGTTGTTATGTGCCGTGGAGTCGGGTCCGATCCATAGCGACCCTGTACAGGGTTTCCGAGGCTGTAAATCTTTACGGGAGTAGAAAGCCTCATCTTTCTCCCGCGGAACAACTGCTAGTTTTGAACTGCTAACCTTAAGGTTCGCAGCCCGATTCATAACCACTATGCTACCAGAGCTCCTTGTAGTGTAGTGGTTATGAATCGGTCTGCTAATATCACTGTCAGCAGTTTGAAACTACCAACAGTTCCACGGGAGAAAGATGAGGCATTATGATTCCATAAAGATTTACAGCCTCGGAAACCCTGTACAGGGTTGGTATGAGTTGGAACCGACTCCACGGCACATAACAACAACAACCACCTAATCAAACATGATATCCTTCTCTGGTGACTAGTCCCTCCAGACAATATGTCCAAAGTATGAGAGACAAAGTTTGGCCATCGTGGCCTTCAAGGAACACTCTGGCTACACTTCTTCCAACACAGATCTGTTGGTTCTTTTGGCAGCCCATGGAACTTTCAATATTCTCCTCCAACACCATAAAACTCAAAAGCATCAATTCTTCTAAGGTCTTCCTTATTCACTGTTCAGCCTTCACATGCATATGAGGTTATTGAAGATACTATGGCTTGGGTCAGGCACACCTTAGTCCTCAAGCTGATATCTTTGCTCTTTAATACTTTAAAAAGGTCTTGTGCAGAATATTTGTCTAATGCAATATGTTGTTTGATTTCTTGGCTGATGCTTCCATGATTGTTCATAGTTCACCCAAGAATAATGAAGGCCTTGGCAACTTCAATCTTTTCTCCATTGATAAGAATGTTGTTTATTGGTCCAGTGGTGAGGATTTTTGTTTACTTTTTGTTGAGATGCAATCCATATGAAGGCTGTGCTCTTTGATCTTAATCAGTAAATATTTTAAGTCTTCTTCACTTTCAGCAAGCAAGGTTGTATCATCCGCATATCTCAGGTTGTTAATGAGTCTTTCTCCAATCCTGATGTCATGTCTTCATATAACTGGCTTCTCAGATGACTTGCTCAGCATACAGGTTGAATAAGTATGGTGAAAGATTACAACCCTGTTGCACATTTTTCTTGATTTTAAAACATTCAGTGTTCCTATGTTCTGTTCAAACAACTGCTTCTTGGTCCATGTACAGATTCCTTATGAGCATAATTAAGTGTTCGGGAATACTCATACTTCACATTGCTGTCCATAGCTCTGTCATGATCTTTCAACTAGAGACTTTAATTTTTTTATAACATTGCTAAAATGTTCTTCCTTTTTCTGTTTCTAATTCCAGTTCTTTGCACATTTCATTATAATCATGTATATTTTCTTTCTGAGCCTCCATTTGAAATAATCTGTTCAGCTATTTTAATTCATCAATTTTTCTTCCACTTTAGCTATTCTAAATTCTAGAGGATGTTTCAAAATCCTTTCTAACATCTATTGTGATCCTTTCTTTATTTCCTGTCTTTTGAAGGACCTTTTACTTTTCTCCATATTCTTCATGTCATACCAAAACTTTTCTGGTCTTTGGTCATTATTGTATATTGCATCAAATGTATTCTGGAGATGGTTTTTGTATTTAACTGGGATATGCTCCAGGCCATACTGTGTCTCTCTTTCCTTGTTTCAATTTTCTTCAGTTTCAACTTGAACTTGAATATGAGCAATTCATGGTCTGTTTGCAACTATTCTAAGAAATCAATTCGTGTATTGCAATGGGCAAATCTGCTGCAAAGACCTCTTAATGTGTTAACAACTAACCTTGCTCTGATCAATGCAAATGAGCTACTCCATAATCTTTACACAAATATAGTCAATTTGATTCATTTTTATCCCATCTCATGAAATTCATATGTATAGTCATTCTTTATGTTATTGGAAAAAGGTATTTCCATTGACTAGGTCTCCGGTCTTAGAAAATTCTTTCATATGATTCCAGCATTGTTCCTAAAAGCAAGGCAATATTTTCAAACAACTGAACATTCTTCTGTGTTTCCAACTTTCACATTTCAATAATCAGTACTGATCAATGCACCTTGATTGCATGTTTAATCAATTTCAGATTATACAAGTTGGTAAAAATATGCAATATCTTCAACTTTGCCATTGGTAGTTGGTACATTAATTTGAATAGTAGCTGTATTAAATCATCTTTCTCATAGTCATATGGATATTATCCTACCTCAAACAACATTGTACTTCAGGTTAGATCTTGAAATGTTTTTTTTGGTGATGAATGTGACACTGTTCCCCTTCAATTTGTTATTCATGCATAGAAGACCATCTGTTTATCTAATTCAAAATTTCTTATATCAGTCCATTTCAGCTCACTAGTGTCTAGCATATAAATCTTTATGCATCACATTGCATTTTTAATGACTTCTAATTTTCCTGGTGTGGCACTGTAGGATAAGTATTGTACTGCTAGCCAAAAGTCAGTGATTCAAACCCACCAACTGCTCCTCAGAAATAGGGTCACTATGAGTTGGAACTGATTCAAAGACCCTTAACAACAGCAAAAATGATTTTCTTAGACAGACCTTGTACATTCCACAGTCTGACTATTACTGGATGTTTGCATTTGTGTCTTCTCATTTTGATCATGCCATATCAAAAAATCAAAGTCCTGAATAGTCTACTTCATCCATGTCATGAAAGCTGACTCTTGTTTGATGAGGCAGCTCTTTTCCAATATTTTCAGAGTCCTCTAACTAAATTCCTGACACTTTCACAATTTTCTCTTACTATCCAAAAGATTCTTACTGGTAAATTTTTAAGAAGTAGTTTGATAGTTCATTTTCCCTAGTCTGTCATTATCTGAAAGCATCACTGATGCCTGTCCACCATGATTCACCCTGCTTTTAGAATATGTGTGAAGAGGCTTTTCCTATTATACCAATACACAAGACAGTATGGCAAGCTGACAGATTAGTGGTACCATTAGAAACAGCATTCAGGAAATCAATCCGTGTATTGCATTGGACAAATCTGCTGCAAAGACCTCTTAATGTGTTAAAAACTAACCAAACATGTTGCTTTGGGGACCAAGGTACACATAATCCAAGCCTAGTACTATCGATTGCATCATATGCATGGAAAAGCTGAAAAATGAATAAAGAAGACTGAAAAAGTTTAAATTATGATGCTGGTAAAGAATATTGAATATACCATGGATTTTCAGAGGAATAAGCATATCTGTATTGGAAGAAATACAGAAAGAAAGTGCTTTGGAAGCAAAGATGGCAATATTTCATTTAATGTATTTTGGATATTGTATCAGGAGTTATCAGTCCCTGAAGAAGGACATCATGGTTGTTATAGTAGGTATCAGTAAAAAAAAAAAAAATAGGGAGAGACTCAAAAAGATGGATTAACAAGTGGCTGTAACAATGGGCTCAACTATAGCAATGATTATGAGAATGGCACATAATCAGGCAGCATTTAATTCTGTGTACATAGATTTATGAATTGGAACCAACTCAATGGCACCTAACTAAAACAGATGTGTCTGTCCTTTATAACTTCTAAGTAGGTTATTTGCTTCTAATTGTCTGTGTAACTTATGAAGTCATATCCTTTCAAGCAAAGTTAATGACTGAAAGTTACCATCCTATTAGCAAAGTGACTGATGTTAGGTAATTGCCTTTTAAAAGACAGCAGCAACAAGGAAGAGCTGTCTTATCTCACATCTTGACATTCATTTCTTAATAAAGTATCAGAATATTAATTTCCAAGTGTTATTGTTCACACTTTGTTTTATAAGCACAATATCCTCTCAGAACAGAACAAAGGTGGTCGTGAGATAAGAAGAATGCTAGTGTTAAACAGAATTATGGTGCTATATTTTTCCCACATTTGAAACAATCTTGGGCACATTGGTGTATATCTAAAGCAAATTCAGCCAAATGAGCTTCAAACATAGCATGTAAAATGGAAATCATTATTCATTTTCAGGAAGTACATATTAAAATATATTAATTATCCATAAAGTGTATATTAATAAATTAGCTTCTGATTTCTAGGATTATGCAATAAAAATCATGCAAAAGACATTATAATTAGCTAGGCATTGTACTAAGTTTTATATTCATACCCTAAAGGATGCCAATCCCTTAGGATACAAAGGGATCCCTTAGAATACAAATATAATACTTAGTAACATAAAGATGAAAACTCTGACCTCAAAGTGGGAATGTGTCATCTATAGGTGAGATAGCCCCAAGCAGTGTGCTTCAGCCATGTATGCACATACTTTACATAAAATATGAGTAAAGCACCATCTTAGAAGGTGCTGTATGAGATAAACCTTAAGAATTAATAGTATTTTGTCAAACTAAAAGGAATAAAACTTAATTATCCATAGAGGAAATAGTATAAAAGATGAAGAGATGTTATAACTGTTTGGAGCATTCACAGAATACTAAGTGCTCTAAAGCATTGCGATCCAGTGTAGCCAACATAAAGAGTGCATGGAAGAGTGTGATGGGACATGCTATATGGCAGATTAGAGCTCATTATACAATTTAGATGACCAGTTTCTTTTTAGAAAGATCATACTAAAAATCAAAGAGAAATTAAGAAAGAGTCCAGGGTAGTGGATGCTATATGGGTAGCACAGGGTGGTATGAAGGCAAAGTCACCACCAAAGATTCCCAACTTCATGGAAAAATTTAAGGAGAGGTGCTACTGTAAACTTCGAAGTATACTTTAATTTCATTTTTATAACATTTTTATGAGATAGGATCGTTATTATTTCTGACTTGTAGATAAAATGAATGAAACCAGAAGTCAAGTACCAATTGCCATCAAGTTGATTCCACTCATCATGACCGAATGTATGTCAGATTAGAATTGTACTTTATAGAGATTTTAATAGATGGTTTTTCAGAAGTAGATTACCAGAACTTTCTTCTAAGTCATCTCTAGGAGGACTCAAACAGTTAATCTTTTAGCATGCAGCCAAGATCCTTAACTTTTTATATACTAGGTACTCCAGATGTCAAAATATTGTTGGTACTATATGCCATTGACTAAATTCTGACTCATAAGTACTCTGTATGACAGAATACAACTGCCCCAAAGGGTTTTCTGGACTGCACAGGAACTTTTTAAAGTATTGAGGAGCAGAGATGTCAGCTTGAGGACTAAAGTGCGCCTGACCCAAGCCATGGTATTTTCAATAACATCATATGGATGCAAAAGCTGGACAGTGAATAAGAAAGATAGTAGAAGAATTGATGCCTTTGAGTTGTGGTGTTGGAGAAGAATACTGAACATGCTATGGACTGCCAAAAGAACCAATAGATCTGTTTTGGAAGAAGTGCAAACAGAGTGCTCCTTGGAGGCCAGGATGGCTAGGCTTCGTCTCTCATAACTTGGACACATTGTCTGGAGAGAACAGTCGCTGGAGAAAGATGTCCTGCTGGGTAAGGTGGAGGGTCAGAGAAAAAGAGGAAGACCCCCAATGAGATGGATCAGTCAGGTGACATCATTGATGGCGTCAAGTGTGACGGCGGTAGTGAGGTTGGCCCAGGATCATTGTTTCGTTCTGTTGTGCATGGGGTCACTATGAGTCGGTTCTGACTCAATGGCACCTGACAACAACAACAACAACCTACACAGTGGGACAGTGATAATCATTCAATGAATAACAGTACATTGGCTTTACAAGTACAACAGTCGCTCTGCAGGTAAAGGACATGGCAGAAGAAAGACACGGCAGCCTGCTTCCATGAAGATTAAAGCCTTGGTGACCTCATGAAGTCCTTCAACACTCTCCTGTAGATTCACTATGAGTCATTAGAGACACAAGGCAACAGGATCACAGTACAGGCATAACTCCTTTTATTGGGGATTACTTTATTGATCTGCTCAGATACTGCATTTTTCAAACATTGAAGTTCTATGTCCACCTTTGTTGACACTAACAGTGATTTTACTTTCAGCTGTAGGTGCGAATTTTGGTAATTCTCACAATGTTTCAAACTTTTTTTATAATGCTAGAGTACATTTGGGAGTGTGGGAGCTCCATACAAAAACACTGAATTGTGAATCACGAGGTTGAATTTGCCAGCCACTCTATGAGAGAAGAAAGAAGTTTTCAGTTCCTGTGAAGATTTGAAGCCTCAGAAACCATACACAGGTTTGCTGTGACTCTGAACAGACTCAACGGCATTTAACAACAATAATTGCACATTTAGAAGACTACAATATAGTATAAACATAAATTTTAAATGCACTTGTAGCTGTAATCAATTTTATTTCTGTGTATTTCATCTGTTGAGGTTCATGTGTAGAGTTGTCTTTTATATTGGTTAAAAAGATATTTGCAATGAGGAAGTCATTGCTCTTGCAATATTATACAAAATTCTCCAGCATCATTTCTATAACCAAGTCCATACTTTACAACTCCTGATCCTTCCTCTTTGTTTCCAACTTTGTTTCCTCTTTGTATTCCAATCACCAGTAATTATCAATAGATCTTGATTGCATGTTTGATCAATTTCAGGCTGAAGAAGTTGATAGAACACTTCAATTTCATCATCAGTTGCTTTAGTTGTTGATACATAAATTTGAATTATAGTGTGATATTAACTGGTTTTCCTTGTAGGTGTGTGGATATTATCCTATCACAGACAACGTTGTATTTCAACACAGATCCTGATATGTTCTTTTTAATGATGAATGCTATGCCATTCTTCTTCAGTTTGCCATTCCTGGCATAGTAAACCATTTGATTACCAGATTCAAAATGACCGATACCAGTCAATTTTAGGTCACTAATGCCTAAGATACCGATGTTAATGTATTCCATTTCATTTTGACAATTTCCAATTTTCCTAGATTCATACTTCATAATTCTGATTTTTAATGGATGTTTACAGCTGTTTTTCTTCATTTAGAGTTGTTCCCGATCAGCAAGTGAAGGTCCTGAAGGCTTTACTCCATTCACATTATCATGGTCAACTTTACTTTGAAGTGGCAGCTCTTCCCCAGCTAAACATTTTTCAACCTGAGGGGTTCATCTTCTGGCACTATAGATGATAATATTCTGGTGCTTTTCATCATATTTCAATGGTAAATATTCTGGTGCTATCTGACAATATTTCACTGCTATTCATAAGGTTTTCAGTTACTAAATATTTGAAAGTAATCCGTCTCTCCTTCTTCCTAGTCTGTCTTCATCTGGAAGGTTATCTGAAAGCTGTCCACCATGGTTAACCCTGTTAGCATTTAAAATACCAATGGCATGTCTTCCAGAATTACAGGAACACACCACTGTAAGACAAACTAGTAGACATGTGGTAGTCTAATCTATACTTAACAGATTAAATCATCATAATTTTTAAAGTATCAAAGTTCAGTCAACATGAGGTATAAAACTTGAATACAATAATAGCTATAAAAGAAATTTAACAGATTCTTAATGATGAAGTCAGGCAATTTTAATAAGTGTTTTCTAAGAAAGAATAAAAATTTGTTGATGGTTAAAAAGTCAATAAACAGTTACCATGAGTTGGTCACCCTCGTTTGTCAAAATGACCATATTTTTCATGAACGGTTAACATTAGTTAACATTTATGAGGCCATAAAGGCTTAACATGAGTTTCCAACCCTAGTTTGTATAAATGGTGTTAAATATTATATTAAAATAATACTAATATAAACTACAATGTTCCTTTGAAACATAGTTTTATATGAATTACTACAGTCACATATAATGTTAGACATTAACAGAAAACAATAGCTAATAAAATTAAATAAGACAAATTAGCAACAATTTAACTAAAAATATAACTAAATGTAAACATTCAACTAATAATAATCAGGCTGCGAACCTTAAGGTCAGCGGCTTGAAACTACCAGCTGCTCCATTGAAGAAAGATCAGGTTTTCTACTCCCGTAAAGATTTAAACCCTCGGAAACCCTGTACAGGGTCGCTATGGGTCAAAACTGACTAGACGGCACTTAACAACAACAACAATTTTTTAAAAAGCAATCCATTGCTATACAGCGGATTCTGATTCATGTTAACTTGATAGAGAATTTTTGAGACTGTCCATTTTTAATGGGCTACACAGCCTCATCTTGCTCCCTGGTAGCTGCTGGTGAAGTTAAATCACAGGTATTATGAACATCAACGCTTATCTCACTAACATCACTAGGACATTACTTCTATAAAATGCTTAAGAATTAACATGAAGAATAATTTATGACCTCTATCATTTTTCAACTAACAGAGAAAAAAAGGAAGACATATTTATAATGTCTACTGGTTTTAAGTTTGTGATGAAGTATATATTGTCACAAAATTTTGTTGATAATGTAATGTGGTCCATCATTTCTGTCTTTCTGTTACAGAATTAGAATAGAATATTCAAAAGAAAAATATCTTTGTTCTGATATTTTAACTTGCAATTCTCAATGTGTATATGAGTGTATTTGAAAGAGACACAGAAACACTGAGTGTAATGAAAAACTATGGACATGCAATAGCCATTAAATAAATTGTTACACCCATAGTCAACATCTAGATATACATATATGAAAAGTTTCTACCACATTTTTATTTTTGTTAAGTGCTGCCCAGTCGGTTCCGACTCATAGTAACCTGTATAGGTTTTCCAAGAAGTAGCTGGTGGGTTTGAACCACCAACTTTACAGTTAGCAGTCCAGTACTTATTATACAGTGCCATACCAGGACAGCATTAGTAAGGGAAAAAGAACAAATTGTTTAATACTACGTATATTGTGATTATTTTATAAAAATACACACTGAGGTCGATTATGCCTTAAAATTATATTTTTAGAAATAAGATTCTTGGCATTTTAATAACTATATATGTGTGAAATATTTACTATTGCTCATAATTTTCAAATATAAGATTGAAGAATTTTAGATATTCTAAGTTTTTAACATCTGTGCCTTTTAGAAATTTTATTTACCTGATGAAGAATCTTAAACTAGATCCATTCATCATTTCAGTATTTATGGAGTAACTGCTATCTCTGTAAAAAATAAAACTCATATCAAGAGACTTTGAGGAAACAGGATCATGCAGCATGTGCTTGGCTTGCACTTCACTGAAACTTCATCATCTACAACAGCTGACAACATAAATAAATGAAACAAATAAATTATTGTTTAAATGAGTTAGCTAAAAAATTTATGAGCAGGAACACAAGAGGAAATAAAATTTACATTTCAGTACATACATGTACAATGAAAAGATGATTAGAAAGATTCATTATTCTTAATATATTAAATAGGTTACTAGATATTGGGAGCACATTGCATAAGCCAGAAATTACTCTTTTATTCAAGACATAAACAGCTTTGAGAAAAGAAAAAGAAAAAAGAAAACTAAAAGTAAAAATGTTATAAAACTAGTTTAAGCTAAGGCTATGTTAGCTGCTTTAAAAAGGATCACCAGAACTGAGAATTCTGAATGATAAATAAGAGATATTTAATGGCAAAAAGGATTGGAAAGGACTAGTAAGTAACCATGACAAGTTAGAAAATTCTGTTCTAGTCTTCTCAGTTTTCTCAGATACGCAATATAGATTTCTTGACTTCTGGTTTCTTAAACAACTTACAAGTCAGTCAGGAAGCCTGTAACTTGTGTCTTCATGATGTAAATTATCTCTAATTCATCTTTTCTAATCTTTCTGGCATTTCCCTTTCAATCTAGCTTGGATTATTGCAATGGCTTTTGATCTAGTCTAACTACTCTAATGCACTTCTTCAAAGGGTCATTTTCACTACTGATTTGTATGTTTTAGAAGACAGAGTAGACATTATAACACCTGTCTTTAAGATAGTGTCATGGCTCCACAGAATAAAATTACATTTTATCCTATGAAAACCAAATATGCCATTATGTGATGAACTGATAATAACTGAATTTCACTGTCTTTTTATTTTAATGTAAATCTTTCCGTGAAACCTACATTCCAGACATAGTGAAAGGAGAGCTTATATTATTTTACTCATAAAATTTTCTCAGCCTTATACTCATTCATTCATTTATGCAATTATATGTACAGCATGTGAGATAGACTGGTACACATATATGAGGAGATTCATCCCACGCATATTATGAGGAGATTCATTGCCTTACAAGAGATGTAGTAAAATGAAAGTAGTTGACAATCAAACAAACAAAAAAGTACAATACAGTGTTTCAACAGTTTTTCTCATTTTTCCAAACAATAAATTTTCTTACACAATGAAGCTTTTCTGGAAGTCTTGAGTTGAAGGGAAATAATCCTTTTCCTTTTTCTGCCATGCAACCTTATTTATATGTTCATCAAAATACTTATTCCATTGTTTGTATTATAATTAATTTATTCAGCAAATATTTGCAAGTCTAGCATGTGCTAGATGTTTTCTATGCACCTCCTACTGGCATATAAAATGTTTTAAGAATAAGTTTTAGGTGTCTTATTTTTATTTCATCAGTGCCTACATGGATGTTTTGTGAAGAATAAATATAATATTCTATTTTAACATATATATGCAAGTACAATGCAGGGATATGGCTTTCTGATTGCTGTTGTTGATAGATGTAGAGCCAGTTCTGACTCACACAGAAAATATTAGTCATCAAAATTGTGTCTCTCATAAGAGCTAATCCTGTATTGTTTTTGATAAGTGGTGTCATGTCAGTTCCGACTCATAACAACCCTGGATAGGGTTTCCAAAGAATGGCTGTTGAGTTTGAACCACCAACTTCACATTTCAAACCGAAAGTTCCTACAGCACCATGTCTATACTCCAAATCCTAAATTAAAAGCTCTTACTAGGATATAATGTTCATAAATGGCTGTAGTTGTTAGGCACTGTTGGGTCTGTTACAACTCATAGAGACTCTTTGTACAACAGAAGGAAACACTGCACAGTCCTGTGTCATACTCCCAAACTTTGTTACATTGAGCCTATTGCTGCTGCAATTGCATCAGTTCATCTAGTTGGAGGTCTTCCTCTTTTCTGCTGATGCTACACTTTGTATCAACTTTAATGGTAGCTATATTAATAGGACTCCCTTGTAGGCATACTATTTTATCACAGAAAGCATTAGATTTCAAAATAATTCATGAAGTATTCTTTTTGATGATAAATGTAATGACATTCCTCCTCAATTTGTCATTCTCCATATGTCTGTCTAATTCAAAATGGTCAAGAGCAATTCATTTAAGCTTATTAATATCTAGATCATTGATGCTTATGCATTTCATTTAATTTTGATGATTTCATGCTTTGTACATTCCACATTCCAGTTATTAATTGATGTTTGCAGTTGTTTCTTCTCATTTTGAGTTGTGCCTCATAAGCAAATGAAAGTCCTGAAAACTCTACTGCATCCGCACTATTGAGTTTTACTCTCCTTTGAGGGGACAGCTTGTCCTCAATTCTAAGTGACTTTCACCCTGAAGGGCTCATCATTTGTCACTATATCCCACTTCTGTTCAATGCTCCACTGCTATTCATAAGGTTTTCCAGTGGTTATCCTTTTAAAAAGTGTTCTACTTCTCCTTTTTCCTAGTTTGTCTTTGTCTGTAAGCTCTGCTGAAACTTGTCCACCATGGGTGACCCTGAAGAATATGAAATACTGTGGCAACACTTCCAGCATCACAGCATTACATAAGACACATAAGTTACCCTGCAATTTATTCTAATCTTCTTAAGTTTAAAACATTAAATTCTATGTGGACATCATCTTAACTTTTCCATTTTGGAGTTGTGCAGCAACACCATTTATTTCCTCTTTTTGCATTGTTGTCATTGTTTACAGATTGATGTCTCTGATTCCTTATTTTCTTTCCTGATATTGTTAGCTTCTGATAAGTTGGCTTCACCTCTTACCAACCTTATGCACAATAGAATGAAACCCTGCCTGATCCTGTGCCATCCTCATAAATGTTGTTATGTTTAATCCCACTGTTAGTACCACTGTGTCTATCCATCTCATTGGGAGTCTTCCGTATTTTTCCTGACCCTCTAACTGACCAAGTATGATGTCCTTTCCTGGGATTGGTCCTGCTTGACTGCATGTCCAGAGTATGAGAGACAAAGTCTTACTATCCTTGCTTTCATGTAACATTCTGATTGTACTTACTCCAAGACACATTTGTTTGTTTTTCTGGCAATCTGTGGTACTTTCAATATTCCTCCCTTTGAAAAACAGAATCAACAAAGAACATCACAGACAAAAATCAAGAAAAATACAGACGGAACTCTAAAAAAATTTAAGAAAGCAACATAAGAACAAACTGACAAAATAAATAGAAATTAGAAACCATACAAAAACAACTAGACATCCAGAATATCAATGCTAAAATTTCAGAAATAGCGAGCACGTTGGAAGGACAAAGAAACAGAGATTGAATCAGTGGAAGTTTAAATAAGAGAAACTGAAATCTCTTAGTATTAAACTGTTAGAAGACCAATCAGATAAAAATACAAAAATATATAATGCATAAGAATTATGGCTGACACCATCAAAAGGAATAATTTACATATGATCATAATACCAGAACAAGGAGAGATAATAAAAAACAAACACAATAATCACATGATTTGAAAATGGTGACTAGGAGGTTTGGTGAAGAATTATTTGCATAGGCCTCTCTGAAAGGGCCAAAAAGTGAAGGTATTTGTGTCTCATGTGAGTCTTTACCAAAAGTTTTCCTCATCGAGGAGGATTTTAACAATCAAGTGGATAGAATGAAGTGTTCTGTGGAAACTCTTCATCTTCTGTCTCTAGTCACTCCTATCATTGCCTATTGGCTCATGAACAAAGAAATCATGATGGCAGAGATGGGGATTATGTATGGGCTCAGCATCCTGCCATCATGACTACTGTGATCATGAGCCTTGTGAACAGTCACTGCTGAGTATTCATCTGTCAGCAGCAGAAACCAACACTGAGTCTCTGATAAGGGAGATCAGCCAGCAACCTGGTGGCAGGTTAATTTCATTGGATCACGTCCATCATGGAAAGAGCAGCACAGTCGGGATATGGATTTGCCTTCCCTACACCAAATGTTTTTGCCCCAAACAACCATCTGTGGTCTTACAGAGTGCCTTATCCAATATCATGGTATCCCACATAGAATCATCTTTAATTAAGGGGCTCACTTCACAGTAAATAAAGTGGCAATGCACCCATGCTCATGGAATTTACTGGTCTTACCCAGGTTCTTTATCATAGTGTAACAGCTGGTTTTAATGAATGGTGGAGTGGCCTTCATTCAGAAGGAAAGACACAATTAAAGTGCGACACAGATAGAAATACCTTGGAGAGTTGAGGCAATGTTTTCCAGAAGAATGTAGACGCTCTAAACTAGGATTTGGTATATGGTGCTATTTCTTCAATAGTCAGGAACCAAGGGGTGGAAAGGGAGTGGCACCACTCACTATTTCTCCTAGTGATTCAGTTGAAAAATGTTTGTTTGTTTTCCCTAGAGCCCTGCACTCTATAGGGTTGCTATGAGTCCACACTGGCTCTATGGCACATAGCAGTAATAACAGCAACATGTGCAATTAATTCAGTGACATTGATTATCTCCTTAGAGTTCTTTAGTCATTCTCATATTCTTTTTCTGAGTTGTTCCTCCCCTATTAACATGAACTTTCCCTACAGTTTCTATCCAAACTTTTGAATTACATTTTTCAATTTAAATCCATATAGATATTAAAATGCATAATGGTCAGTGAAGAGATTCCTTACTAGTTAAGCCAAATTATTATTTGATTGTAAAAGGAATTCAGGGGATATTTTTAGTTTATGTTTTGAAGACAATCTCAGGGCAATGTTTCAGATGTGCATCCATTCTCTATGACTCCAGAAAGTTTAGAGTTTATGAGAATTTGAAAGTTTATTCTGCATTTTCCCCTGTTGATAGGAACTTTGATCAATCTTTTCAATAGTGGCAGTAGAGCATCCTCCAGTTTTTCTGGTTTTATAGCAAAGGAGACATGCATTATGGCAATAGACATGCAATAGATATGCATTCTATTATATCCTCTTATCCTAAACTTTACTTCCTCTGTTGTTCTAAGTGAATAGAAACCACTTGTTGTACTTTGGATGTATGC
>NW_006408530.1:2523557-2529326 GCF_000296735.1 Chrysochloris asiatica | reverse complement strand
TTGGCCCAGGATTGGACATTGTTTCGTTCTGCTGTGCATGGGGTCACTATGAGTCGGTTCTGACTCAATGGCACCTGACAACAACAACAACAACATATAACAATTTAGCAGACAGACCAGAACCATTAGAAATTATATTCAATCAATTAACTTCAATAGCTTAGTAAACTATGACCCTAAAACCTCCAAACCAATAAACCAAGTCTCATGAAGTGTTTGGTTGTATCCAGATTCCTGATGTATTGCTGTGGGTTAACATGCTGAACTGCAAGGTTGGTGGTACAAGCTCACCAGCCACTCCTTGGAAGCCCTATGCAAGGTCGCTATGGGTCGGAACTGACTCTACAACACTTAACAAGCAACTTAACAAGCAGTTTAAACAACTGCTCTTCAAATTGTTGTTTTTCTAACTACACCTGTCACACGACATTTGCCAAGTCAACTTTTAACAGGTGTAAAATGTATTGACATCATTTAGATTAATAGAACTGAGCTTCAATTTATGATGATGGAAAAATTCATATAGATTAAGAGTAAGGGACAATTTTATTTCTTTTCTTGCTAATCTTTGCATGGTAGCATACAACCATAACTTTTGATGATGATTCAATTCTAATTCAAAGCAACCCTATAGAGTTCAACTCTGCCTTATAGGTATCTAATGCTATGGATCTTTACATAGGTAGACTGCCACATATTTTGCCTGTGGAGTTTATTTCTGGGTTCAAATGGTGAACTTTTTAGTTAGCAACTGAGTTAACCACTGTATTAGCAGGGCTCCAAATGCATGTAAAATATGAGTTAATATATAGAAGGCATATATGTATATATGTATATGTATATATAGGAGTTCTGGTAGCGTAGTGGTTACAAATCGGGCTGCGAATCTTAAGGTCAGTGGTTTGAAAATACCATCCGCTCCATGGGAGAAAGATGAGGCTTTCTACTCTCGTAAAGATTTACACCCTCGGAAACCCTGTACAGGGTCGCTATGGGTCGGAATCGACTCGACGGCACTTAACAACAACAACAACATATATATATATATATATGAGTTCTTCATTTGCTGTGGCAATGATAATATAAACCAATGTCAAAGTATAATCTACATAAATCCATTTGTTATTCTAGTTTCCTTAAGTAGATATTATCATAAATATGTGCTGATTTTTTTGACAGATGCTTTTTATGCATTGTTTGTATTTTTCAAAAATGGTTGCAAAATATCTCTCATCCAACATGCTCTTCTACAACAGCATTTTGCCAGTTGGAATTCGTTACTTCAATTCATGAATTGGAGTGAATCTTTGGACTGATGTGTATGTAATGCTATACTGGCTCTAGTATAGTCCTTTACTGATTAGGTAATGTTTACTTCTTGACTTTTCAAAGTGAGTCACAGGTTAGGAAGTTAAACATCATAAGACCTCCATATTGTGAAAAGTGAATTTCCTTGGAGTGACTCTGGAAAATGAGATGACTTAGATAAAGAAAAAAAGGTCAAGAAGTAAAGAGGTGACACGATGACGTGGAGAGATGGAGCAGCTGGGAACTTTAGATCCAGAGGGGGAGAGGGGCTGTGTGTTGATGACTGGAGGGGGGGAGCAGTGGGGGGAGCCAGGCCTATAGGATATACCCTTTGGTTGGTTGATGATGCATGGAGGGGATTATAACCATGGCAATGAAACTATATACGACAGGATGAATGTAAAACTAATGTTCTCCCATGTAAACCATCACATAATTCACAATAAAACATTAAAAAAAAGAAGAAGCAAAGAGGCACCAGACAGCATGGTAGTGGACGGATTTCTCAGTCACAGACACTAAGGATGAAGCTAAATCAATCAGACAGGATACTACTTTGGAAGCTTCTCCTGAGTTCTTGAGTCACAGAATAGGAGTGAAAAAACAAATCTGAACTCATATATACACAAATCCTCAAGAAAATGGTAGCAGTCAAGTTCAACAAGACGTAAAAGGATATTGACACCAAGTTTGATATGCCTCAGGAATGCACGATTCTTTAAATATTTGAAAATCAAACTCCGTTAACCTAATAAATAGAATAGAAAAGTCTAGATTATCATGTCCAACACATACCTATTTTGGCTATTTAGTGCTACATTAACAAGTCCCCTGTTACTTAATTATTTAAAGTAATAACCTTGTTTTGTTCTTGTTCTTTGGGACAACAACTTATGAACTTTATCATTTCCAGACACTTTAACTTTGTTTAAACTTGATTCCTTGAGTTTAGCTGAATCATTTTGTTCTGTTCCAACTCCAGCTGATAGTATTGTGGTCAGGAAACTGTTCCCAACTGGAGATTTGTTAGATCATGTGGATTATCTCATGAATGTCTCCTTTCTGAGGGATGAATAACTGTGCTGGTACTACACACTGTCAGAAAACAGTTGCTTCATATATTGTGTCCCAGTTTTAGAAATATTTATGATTATAAAGGAGTCCTGGTGTGGTGCTGTAAGATAAGCACTGGACTTCTAACCACAAAGACAATGGTTCAAACCCACCAATCACTTCTTGGAAACCCTATACAGGGTCACTATGAGACAACTGACCAGAGGGACTTAACAACAAAGGGTATAAAAACTGGTCTGACACAAGTTTCTTCATAATGAATATAAGTGAAAAGTCATTTGTCATTTTATCCAGCAACTTAACATGGAAATTGTTAATGGTTCAAAATAAAGGGCCAGAAACACTGTCCTTTGCAATATAGGATATCTATCACTTAAATTGAAGTGATTTGAAGTTATGTATCACTTTAAATTTAAGTTCAAGCATTTAAAAATGTGTTACAAGCTTAATCATTAAGCATTATGTTACTTTGATTCATAAGATTATATTGTTGCTGTTGTCGTCTACATAATAACATTTCTGAAATAAATTTTGTAGTTAAACATTGGAGTACATGTGTCATATGTTATAGTTTCTATTTTCCTCAAAACACTAATATCACAATACATTACAAAATCATATATTAAGCAAATATGACACTCCTACAATATCATAACTTATTTTCTTTCATAAAAAATTAAAACAATTTTAGGGAGTTGCAAAGATTCTTATTACTTAATAGAATAAATATTTCTCTATTAAGCAAGACAATAGTTTATGTAAATATTAAGTCAAATCATTCCAAGTGATAATGGTAAATGCATTCAGTAATTAAGAACAGTCTGTAGAGTCATAAAGACCAGTCTTGAAATCCTTCATCTGTAAAGTATCTTTAAGAGATATAAAACCATAAAGGGTCCTCAACTATTCAAAGCAACCTATATAAGATAAGGATGTACTATCAATATGATTGTGGTAGAAGTCAAATATGAGGCTTTGTTCAAAAGACTTCATAGTGACTAGTTGATAATGTTGTTGTTATTCAGTGTCATTGAGTCGATTCTGACTGAGTGACTCTGTATCGGGTCTTTTTCAAGGACCAGCTAGTGAGTTTGAACTGTTGACCTTTGAACTTGCGGTCCAGTGCTTTATCCCACAGTGCCATACCTAGGATAATATAGACTGCACTGGCAAGATTGAGCTTTGTGGAAGTTATTTAAATGTAAAAGCATATACTTTAAACATATAAAGGACCATTATAATACAAATGTTTATTGTGCTTTATGTTGGTGTCTTTAGGAAAAAAAATAAGATAACCTGACTTTAATAATATATTTCACCGAGTCTTTTAAACATTCAAAGTCTTGTTATCAACTCTTCTTTTGAGACTATTTACAATTTAAAATATCACTGTCTAGAAATACATTGTTTCTAGGTTTTAAGATAAACTCCTGGATTATACATTGAATTTTCTTTCCAGTGAGTGAACAGCATTATCTGGTATCTCCTTTCAGTGAGGGTGAAGGGAGGTGGCAATGGGGACAGATCTGTGCTGTATACTGCACTGTAAAATAAGGTTGGCTAAGATATAAAGACATATATTAAAAAAATAAATAAGTCCAAAGGAGTAAAGCCAGGATCAGCAAATAGCAAATGAATATAAATTAGTGTGTGTGTGTGGGGTGGGGGGATGCTGAAAACACCATCTAAGGCTGTAGGGCAAGGTCCAGATGTGGAATAGTGTCTTTTATAAATTGACAGTGGGAGAACTTTTAATCAGGCTGAGAACTGTTAAGGCCACTGAGCTACTTCAGACAAGGTGAACATGTGTTAGTCTTAGGAAATGTGCACTATAATTAGAACTACAGGTATTGAGAAATGCTTCACATCTCACTTCACAGGAGAGATTTAAAGAACAAGAGAATAGAGGAAACATAACCTTATGAGTTTAGCAAAGCAACAGAAGAAACACAAATTAAAGTGCATCAAGAAAATGTATTCGTGTCTTACTCATTCCATCAAGTTGATTCCAACTCATAGTGACCTATGAGATACAGCAGAACTGTTCTATAGTGTTCTCAAGGTTGTAAATACTTATAAAATCAGACTGCCATATTTTTTTCCTGCATAGTGACTGACAGGTTCAAACCACTGAACTTTTAGTAAGCACCTAATTGCTTTTAATTACTCTTCTAGAAAAAAAATGTGCATGTTATTAGCTAGAAGGAATTGAAATTAAGTAAGGATGATCCAAGATGACAAATTAGGCATATACGCTATTCAGATACCCTACAACAAAGACTCATGAAATGTATGCAGACGTTAATCCTGGAATCTAGAGCTTCAAAGAAAGGGATAAAGAAGTAGATTAAAGACCAATGGAAAGGAAGAGGCTGAAGAAAAACAGCCAATTAAAAAATGATAAACTGCCATGCAGCACAGCAGACATTTTTAATGATTCCAATCAGTTCCTATGAGAGCAAGATGCATATACCCATCTGCTGACCCATAACTGCACCAGCACACACATTGTTGATCAGGGACCAGAGAGGTGTGACCTCCCATCTTACCTTGCACAACTTTTCAATGACCAGAGGTGCATCCACTTCTCTACCTGGCAGTCAATCAATCCCTTCCTTCCACTTTCTTTAAAGTTCTCCCTCCCTCTTTGCCCCTCTTCAAATCTCTTTCCATTTTTCCCTTTCTATTTTTTTTTCTTTTTCTTCTATTGCCCTTTTCATTTTCTTATTCTTTTTGTTGGAACATGCAGAGCAGACGCCCTTCCTCCCCTGCCACCCAGGGTTAGCAATGCCCATTTAGTTAGTACATGCTCCAGTGGAATGAAACTTGCAATCGCACACAGCTGTGTTGGGTAGCTAGTACTTTATCCAGTCCTGTGCTGCCTTTTATCTTCTAAATTTTTTTGTCCTTTTTTCTTTCTTATTATTTTCATTTTTTCCCTTGCTTTCCTCTTCTTTTTTTATTAACTCCTCTACACTCCCCTCTTTTAATAATCCTTCAGAGCAGGTGCCTGAGTTGCACTAGGTTGACAGCCCCCATTTTTACCACTCTGTGGACAGCAGTATTTGTTCCTCAAGAATGAGTTGCATGTTCTTGCTGCAGTTGTGCTTGGTTACTAAAAATTACACTAGTTTTAAAAGTTTATCTTTCTTTTCAGCATTTTATTCTTCACTGCTTCCTTCTTTTAAAAAAATTGTTTCTTCCTATTACCTTACTATATATATGGAATTCCTGGTATGGTGCTATAGGATAAGCACTGGACTGCTACTCACAAGGTCAGCTGTTCAAATCTAAAGTTGTTTCTTACAAGCTCCATGGCACTTAACAATAACTACACCTCATCTTTGTGTATATGTCTCTCTATGTATAATAGATATAATGTTATAC
>NW_006408530.1:2504893-2523065 GCF_000296735.1 Chrysochloris asiatica | reverse complement strand
GATACAACCTTGCTCTAGGAAAGCAAAGAGGATTTAAAATATTTAGTTATAAAGATTAAAGACCACTGCCTTCAGTAAGGGTTGTACCTCAATGTAAATAAAAGAAAAATCCCCACCTCTGGACCAATAGATAACATAATGCTAAGTGGAGAAAAGACTGTATTTTGTTTGGATCCACTATTAACACTCATGGAAGCAGCAGTCAAGAAATCAAATGACATATTGCATTAGGCAAATCGGCTTCACACGACTTCTTTAAAGTATTCCAGAGCAAAAATTGTAGTTTGAGGACTAAGGTGTGCCTGACGCCAGCCATGGTATTTTCAGTAGTCTCATATGCATGTGAAAGTTGGACAGTGGATAAGGAAGATTATAGTAAAATTGATGCACTTGAGTTATGATGTTAGAGAAGAATACTAAAAGTATCATGGACTGCTAGAAGACAAACAAATCTGTCCTACAAATATAGCTAGAATATTCCTTAGAAACCAGGATGGGTAGTCTTCTCTCATACTTTGGACATATTATCAGGAGGGTCTAGTGATTGGAAAAGGACATTGTGCTCGGTGAGTTGAAGGGTCAGTGAAAAAGAGGAAGATCTCCAATGAGATGGATTGGCACAAGGCAGCAGCAATGGTCTTAAGCAATTGTTGTTAGGTACCATTGAGTCAGTTCTGACTTAAAGTGACATTTTGAACAACAGAATGAAATACTGCCCGGTCCTGATCTATCCTCATAATTGTTATATTTTAGTCCACCGCTGCCACTGTACCAATCCATCTCACTGGGTGTCTTCTTTTTTTCACTGCCCTTACTTTACTAAGCATGAAGTGATTCTCCAGGCACTGGTCTCTTCACATGTCCAAAGTCTTGACATCCTAGCTTCTAAAGAGCTTTCTGTCTATTTCCTGTACAGATTCATTTGTTTTTCTGGCAGCCCTGGTACTTTCAATATTCTTCTCCAATACCATAATTGAAATGCTCTGAGTCTTCTACAGTCTTCCTTGTCCAACTTTCATATGCATATCAGGTCTTTGGAAATATTGTGGCTTGGGGCAGACACACCTTAGTCTTCAAACTGGTATCTATACTCTTTAACACATTTAGGAAGTCTTTTGCAGATTTGCCTAATGCAATAAGTCCTTTGATTTATTCACTGCTGGTTTTCATGAGTGGTGATTTTAGATCAAAACAAAACTTTGACAACTTTAATCCTTTCTCCATTTATCATAACATTATTTATTGGTTCAGTGATAAGGATTTTTGTTTTCTTTACACTGAGGTGCAATTCATACTGAAGGCAGTAAATATTTTAAGTCGTCTTCACTTTCAGCAAGTAAGGTTGTATCATCTGCATATCACTGGTTGTTAATGAATCTTCCTCCAATCCTTTTGATATGTTCTTCTGAAAATAATCCAGTTTCTTATTCACAATGCTATCTATAGTTTGTCATGATCCTGCCTTTGCATCGTTAATAAAAAATAAGGAAATATCTTTCTGATATTCTCTGCCCTAACTAAGACCCACCTGATTTAAGCAACGTTATCCTTCATTCCATGTCCTCTTCTGCATCAGGCTTGTTTTTTGGGCAATTCCCTGTCATGCAATGCTATGATGATTTCTACATTTGATTGTGTCGCCTCACTTTTGAATGTACACAAATATGGATTTCTTCCAATTGGTTCACCAGGGAGCAGTCTTCAAAGTTTCTTGGCATAGTTGAGAAAGGGCCTTCAGTGCTGTATCATTGTTTTGGAAGATTTCTATTTGTATTCTGCCAATTCTGGGAATCTTGTTTCTGCCAATGCCTCCAGTGACTTTGGACTTCTTCCTTCATGTACCATTGGTTCTTGATCATATACAACCTCTTGAAATGCATGAACATCATGCATTTATTTTTGGCTGAGTGACTATGTGTATTCTTTCCATCTTCTTTTTGATCCCTTCTTAATCATTCGATAGTTTCCCTATGGAATTCTTTAATGTTGACTCGGTCCTTCAGTTCTTTCAGCTTGAGAAATGCTGAACGTGTTTTGACTTTCTAAGTCCATGTGCTTGCACATTTTACTATAATACTTTACTTTGTCTTTCCCTTTGAATTTTTCCATTCAGTTCTTTTGCTACTTCATTTCTTCCATTCTCTTTATATTCTCTATGCTCAAGTGCAAGTAAGGGAGTTTTTTCTGACATCTATTTTTGTCTTTTCTTTCTTTGCTATCTTTGTAATGATCTGCTGTTTTCTTCCTATATGATGTCATCCACAACTCTTCTGGTCTTTGGTCATTAGTGCCTAAAGCACCAAATATGTTCTTGAGGTGGTCTCTAAATTCAAGTGAGATATAATCAATGCTGTATTTATGTTGTTAAGTGCTGTGGGGTTGGTTCCAGCTCATAGCTACCCTGTGTAGAAATTCAGTGGCTTTAAATCTTCACAGGAGCAGAAGAGTGGCTGCTGGGCTCAAACCATTGACATTGTGGTTCACAGTCCAGCACTTAGCATATGGAGCCACTGGGCAAGCATATATATATATATTTTTTTTATATTTCTACAGGTATATATTTTAACCCAGCTTAGTGAGTGTTCCATTCCCCACCTCTTCATTCACTAGCACCCTCCCTTGACTTTCTACATTTTGTAGCATTCACTGTCACAGACTGAGCACCACATTTCCACTGTAAGCATGTTACCTAGAACCAACATTGTGCCATGTTTCTTTCCTTCATTTTTTTTTCTATTTATTTTATTGTAAGTTTCCATTGTCTCTCCCACCTTGTTTTTATCTTATCTATGTTTCTTCTCTGCCTTCTTCTTTTTTTTTAATCTTACTCCAGAAGTTAGAAGCCAGCAGCCCTACCCAGCCAAAATCCCGCCTATTGATTGAATGCCACCATCAACACCAGCATCACTGAATCAGTGACAGACAGGACCATTACCTGCCCAGTCTGTCTTCAGCTATTCTTCAATCAGAGACTCCTGCCTGCTACCAAATCCACCCAGAGATAGGTGGTAATTGCCTCAGTGATACTAAAATAACAACCAGAATATCACACTTGCTGTGGTGGCCAGATACACTAAAAAAAATACAATTAAGGTAAATCAATCCAACATATACTTAATAGATGAATGCAGCAACACTACACTGTCTCAAAGGCAGCAGACAAATGCAAATCACACATAAACAAATAAACAAACGAAAAACAGAATAAGATGGCTCAAACAAGTTACTAAAATACAGGTCCTAAAATCACTGGAGGAAGAAGTGTGACTAGAAGAAACATACATTCTTTTAAAATTATATTTAGGTACCTTCAACAGATTGAGAAAAAGTTTGAGGAAACACAGAAAAAATTAGGGACAAAACTCTAGAAGAATTTTTTAAAATTGACAAGTTAAATACAAATTTTGGAACATATAAAAATAGATATCTAGAAGATGACTACTAAACTTTCAGAAATAGACAACAAATTGGAAGGACAAAGGAGTAGAATTGAATTAGAAGAGAGAATTAGCAATTTCAAAGACTAGTATACTACTCTGGTAGAGGAATCTTGGAATCTTGGTGTGGTTCTGAAGGATAAGCACTGGGTTACTAACCAAAAAGTTGGCCGTTCAAACCCACCAGTTGCTCCTTAGAATCCCTACACAGAGTTGTTATGAGTCATAACCAACTCAGCAACAATTACCAACAATCTGGTAGAGAACAATTTTTAAAAATGAATGAAAAAAAGAAGGAAGTCTAAGAATTATGTGGAAAATCATTAACTGGAATAACTTAAATATGATTGGAATTCCAGAGAGAACAGGAAGAGTAAAAAAAGCACCAAGAATACTGTCAAAGATTTGCTCAAAGAAAATGTCCCTAATATCTGGAAAGATGAGAAGCTCAAATATCAAGAAACATATCAAACCCAAATAGGATAGACCCCAAAAGCAAATCTGAAGGATATAGCAAACCCAACTTTCCAAAACCAAGAAAAAGAAAGAATCCTAAAAGCAGCATGGGGAAAATGAAAATTTACCTACTAAGAAGATTCCTGGTGTGATGCTATAGGGTCAGCAAAACCACAAGGTCAGCTGTTCAAACCCACCAACAGCTCCTCTAAAACCCTATATAGGGTTGCTATGAGTTGGAATCAAATTGACAGGTCTTAAAAACAATAACAAACTATAACCAATAAAACTAAACTCTGGACAGCAGATAAACTGCATTACAAAATAAATACAAAAGAAATGGTCTTACACTCCCCAATCTAAAAACCTATTATGTAGGTTGGTATTGATACAATAACAGACAAACAGACATAGACCAATGGACCAGAACTGAGAACCCAGAACTAAACCCATCTCCCATGGACAGCTGATACTTGACAAAGTAACCCAAACCATTAAATCATGAATCGATAGTCTCTTTAACAAATGGTGTTGGCAAAACTGGATACCCATTTGCAGAAAAGTGAAAGAGGATTCCTTTTTTTTTTTTTTTCATAAACTAACTCAAATAGATGAAATACTTCAATGTAAACCTAAAAAGTTTCAATACAATTGAATAAAAACTGGGGGCAAATTTAGGGGCTGTAATTAATGGCATAAATGTGCTATGAGAAAATTTTAAATGCACAAATGGTAGAGGACAAACCACACAACTAGGATCTCCTAAACATTAAACATTAGCTTCACAAGACTTCATCAATAGAGATAAAAGGCAACCTACAAACTGGGGAAAGAAAATTGGTAATGACATGTGACAAAAGACTAACCTCTAAATTTTATAGACAATTCCAAGACCTTAAAAACAACAACAAAATACACAAACAATCCAATTTTAAAATGGACACAGCACATGGAGATACATTTCACCAAAAAGCTATTCAGATAACTAACAAATACATAAAGAAATAAAGAGAGTCAGAGCTATTGTTGTTCTTAGGTGCTATTGATTTGGTTTTGACTATTAGAGACCCTTTCCTCAACAGAACAAAGCACCACCCAGTCCTGTGCCATCTTCATAATCTTTGTTACACTTGTGCCCATTGCTGCTGACACTTTGACAATTCAAATCATTTTGAGTCGTCCTTTTTTGCACTGATCCTCCACTGTACCAAGCATAATGTCCTTCTCCAGAGGCTGGTCCCTCTTGACAACATGTGCGAAGTATGAGAGACAAAGCCTGGCCATCCTGAATTCCAAGGTGCATTCTGGTTTTACGTCTTCCAACACATATGTGTTTGTTCTTTTGGTAGTCTGTAGTATATCCGTTATTCTCCTCCAACACCATAATCCAAATGCACCTATTCTTCTACAGTCTTCCTTACTCACTGTCCAACTTTCAAAGCATATGAGGCTGTTGAAAATACCATGGCTTGAGTCAGGCACATCTTTGTCCTCAAATAGACAGCATTGCTTTTGAACACTTTAAAGAGGTCTTGTGCAGCAGATTTGCCAATGCAATATTTTTTTTTATTTCTTGACTGCTGTTTCCATAAGTGTTGATTGTGGATCCAAGCAAATGAAGTCTTGGACAATTTCAATCGTTTGTATTAATCATTAGTCATTGTTCTTGTCATTGAGTCAGTTCTTACAATGTTGTACAGGCTTTCAGAGGCTTAAAATCTTCGAGAGAGCATTAAGCTTCATCTTTCTCCCAAGGAGCAGCTGGTGGACTCAAACTGTGGATCCCTTGGTTCACAGTCCAGTGCACTCCCATTAGCCAATGTTGTTGTTGTTGTTAAGTGTCATCGAGTCAGTTCCGATCCATAGCAACCCTGTATAGAGTTTCCAAGGGGCAGCTGGTGAAGTTGAACCGCCGAACTTGCAGTTCAAATGGCTTTGTGGTCTAGCACATTAACCCATAGCACCACACCAGGACTCCGTTAGCTGTTAGAGAGATGTAAATTAAAAAAAATAAGATATCATTTTACTCCAGAATTAATAGCAAAGCAGTTACCCATATCTTGACTCATCCGTACTTCTTTCTCTAATGTCTGAAGTTTCTTATCCAGTCTCATTTGCACTTGACTGCCCTCTGTCCTCATATAGGGTACCTGAGCTGGCTTCCTTAATCAATTTTGTTTTTAAAAAGCAAATGAAGAAAGATTTTTGTTTGCTTTTCTGCTGTATTTTGTTTGTTTAATTCCCACCACCCCCAGATGTTTGCTAAGGCATAAAGCCCACAAATGGCTCTGCAGAATAAAAACATGGTGATTTGTTCTTGTAATGATTACAGCCTAGGAGACCCAGTTGGGTAGTTTTAACTCTGTCAGATAGGATCACTATGAGTAAAAATCCCCTGGACATGACAGAACAAAAACATGACTACAAAGATGAGCCTGAGACAAAGGTAAGTCTAACCTTGGGTTAGATCAGGGAAACAAGATGACATTAAAAACACTAATCAGTGTGGCTCTGTGGGTTAATGCGCCAGATTGCAAAGCCATTTGAACTGCAAGGTCAATAGTTCAATCTCACCAGCTGCTCCTTAGAAACCCTATGCAAGATCACTATGGGTCGGAAGCGACTCAATGACACTTAAAACACAACAACAATCAGTATCTCAATAAATTACATGGACATAAGCCCTTTGGTTTCATTTAAAGTGGAGAGTCAGATTTGATTCAAACTAGCAAAGACTTTTCTTAGTACTTACCTGGTATAACCTATTGATCCAAACAATTAAGTATTCATTTGTTTTTCATTTAATTGCTCATTTTTGTTTTCCTTTGGACCCTTTTGCATCTGCATCGTATTATACATATATTAGGTCAATGATGAATTAACTTCACATCTCCTGTTCTTCTATTTATCATAAATCTTACTGACATTCTGTTTCAGTTTTTAGAAAATTCCTTAAGCTGGGTGTTTATGTTTAATATTTCCTGAATTCTTTCATTTGGGAAATTGTAATTTTAGACAAAATTGTTTTCTTTCACAAGTTTTAGTTTTTTTTTATTGATATCTTATGCCCTCCCCAAATTTTTATAAGAACTTTTTCTAAAGTCTGACCATGTTTATCCTTCTGTTTCCTTAAGAGTTGAACATTTAGTTTTTATGATTCTCAATGTGAATAGCCCTTTTTAGAATGTTTATCTCAGCCTGATAGATTTCTCCTTGCTGTTCCATTCAGACGAAAATCTACCCCTCATATGACTTAAGATGGTTCTAGCAGGGTTTTTTGGGGTATTGATTAAAAAGTTAATCTTTTGTGAGAGGGAAAGTAAAAGGATTCAATTGTCTGCATTCACATATTGGTAACTGAGAGATGTGTTTTCTGTGTGAAGCACAGAAGCATGGAAAGAGAATTTCTAGGAGGAACAGTCAGTCACTCCTATGAGGACTAATTGTTATAGTTGGGAGTTCCCTATGAACAACATTTTCCTCTCTAACTGGCATATCTGATCCTATTAAGAGTCTGCCCCAGCAATGACCCCTTTGACAGGGCCCTCTGTGCCTCCAATGAAGTTTAGTGAGAATGAATCACAGCTAGCTCACTCTGTGCTAAAATTCCTTTCACATCCATGTGCTTTCCTTGTGGCTTATACATGCCTGACCTCCTCCCTCCTGACTTTTCATTTTCAGGATCTACCATTATAATTTGGATATATTTTAGTTGTTTCTTTTTGAAGGATAATCTATTCAACTTCTTTCTATGTTGTCTTCATTATCCAGTGCTGCTACAACAGAAATACCATAAGTGGATGGATTTAACAAAGAAATTTATTCTTCACAGTTTGGTAGACTAGAAGTCCAAACTCAGAGCACACACTTTGGAGAAAGATTCTTGTCTTCTTTCAGTATCTATTTAAGGAGCTCTGGTAGCATAGTGGTTATGAATCAGGCTGCGAACCACAAGGTCAGCAGTTTGAAACTACTAGCTGTTCCATGGGAGAAAGATGAGGCTTTCTGCTCCTATAAAGATTTACAGCTTCGGAACCGACTCCATAGCACATCATAACAACAGCAAGGTCCAATAGTCCTTAGGCATCACCAAGTTTCCTGCCATCAGTCTTTTTTTCGGATCTATATTCTTCACAGTGCTATCAACACTTGAAAATTATCGTCTCTTGTCTGAGACTGTCTATACAGCGCCCTTCCAACTCTGGGTGTACACCATGCACTCTGGATTCTGGGTTGAGGCCTCATAACTCTGAACTACAGATCTGCCTTCCATGCCCACTGGAATGGCAACTCTGCTCCCTTGGCTTTGGATGGCCCCATTCTTCTCCTTCTGGCTATGCAGACCCTCTTCTTCTGTCTTCTCTGGCATGGCAGACCCTCCCCTCAGCTTTTGGCAGAAGCCCCATCATAATAGCAATTCCGCACTCCAGAAATGAGTTGCTGAAGAACCAACTACTTAAAACTCAGGAAACTGTCCTTAGAAACTTCAGAGGTTATGATTCTGATGTAGTTCTGCTTCTGTGCTCTTTGTCTGCTTCCATTCCTTGATCTCTAGAAGAGGTCAGCTGGTCTTTTCTCTGCTCAAGCAAGTATGGCAAAGATCTTTAGCTCTACTCATAAGTGCCATTGGCAATCATTTCCATCTGTAAGACTTAGGCTGAAGGTGTTCAGTTCTCTGCCACCATGTGTCAAAGAGCCTGGCTTCACAGACAAACACTCAGGGGCAACTTTCTCCACCAGAAAGCTTCCTCCATGAAAGTATTCAGCTTTTCAACTCTGTGTGTCATCTCTCATGCCATCCCTTACTTCTGTTGATCCAGTTTCTCTGCTCCTGCTTCTCATCATCTGTGCCATTTCCAGGGTTATGAGTCTCCTCACTTCCTTCTGAACCCTCACAAGTCTTGCCATTGACATCAAATAATTCCACCAACTCTTTTCAAGATAATCTAGGCTTTTACTATTAAGCATCTTCATACTTTTCTAGCTTCTTGTTGTTTTTACGTGCCTTCAGGTCTATTCTGACTCCTAACAATCCAGTATAAGGTTTCTGAGGCTTTAAATCTTCATGGGAGCAGAAAACGTCATCTGTCTCTCACACTTCCAGCCTCTACTCATTACCAATTTCTTAATAATACTTGACTTTGTCTTTTCAAACTGCCCCTTGAAATTTTCTATTAAGCTTTTTTGCTTCATCATTTCCTCAATTAGCTTTAGCTTCATTACACTCAAGAGAAAGTTTCGCAGTTTATTTAGACATCCATTTTGGTCTTTTGTTTCTTTCCTGTGTTTTAATGACCTTTTGCTTTCTTCCTGTATGATATTCTTGATATCATCCCACAACTCTTTTGGTCTTCAGCCATTAGTGTCTAATGCATCAAGTCTGTTCTTGAGATGATTTCTAAATACAGGTGGAATATATTTGACTCTTGTGAACTTGCTTCAATTTTCTTCAGCATTAGCCTGAATTTGCATATTAGCAATTGATGACCTATTCTACAATCTGCCCCTGATCTTGTTTTTGTTGATGACTGGACTTCAAGGTTGGTTTGAAATACACCAGTCACTCTTCAGAAACCCTATACAAGGTTACTATGAGTCAGAACCAACTTGAAGGCACTTAACACCAACAGCATGTGACCAAGAGCCAATAACAATGAAGGAAGAAGTCCAAGATGCACTGGGAATTGATGGAATACAAATTGAAATCTTTCATCCAACTGATGGAGCACTGGAAGTACTCACTCATCTTTGCCAAGAAATTTGAAAGACAATTGGTAAATTGATTGGAAGAGATCCATATTTGTATCCATTCCAAAAAGAGGAGACCCAATGGAATATGGAAATCATTGAGATCAATATCTCTAATATTGCATGAAAGTAAAATGTTTCCAAAGATAATTCAAAAACAACTGCAACAATACACTGACAGGGAACTACTAGAAGCTCAAGCCAGATTCATACAAGGACATGGAATAAGAGATATCATTGCTGACATCATATGTGACTTGGCTGAAAGCAGAGAATACCAGAAAGAGGTTTACCTGTGTTTCATTGACCATGCAATGAATTTCAATTGTGTAGATCATGACAAACTATGAATAACATTGCAAGGAATTTTTCAGAACACTTAATTGTACACATGAAGAACCTGTACACTGACTAAGAGACAGTTATTAGAACAAAACACGGAGATATTAATATGTTTTAAATTAAGAAAGTTGTGTGCCAGGATTATATTTTTTACCATACTTATTCAATTTGTGTGCAGAACAAGTGATTTGAAAAGCTGGATTATATGAGGAAGAACGTTGCATCAGGATTGGAAGAAAATTCATCAATAACCTGTGATATGCAGTGATACAACCTTGTTTGCTGAAATCAAAGTGTACTTAAAATACTTAACTGATAAAGATGAAAGACTGCAGCCTTCAGTATGGTTTCTACTTTAATAAAAAAAAAAAAAAAAAAACACAGTAATCCTCAACACTGGACAAACAAATAACATCAAGAATTCATTTTGATTGTATCCACTAATAACACTCATTGATCCAGCAGAAAAGAAATCAATGTATTACATTAGGTAAATCTGCTGTACAAGACCTCTTTAAAGTACTCAAGATGTCAATTTGAGGACTAAGATGTGCTTGACCCTAGCTGTTACATTTCAGTAGCCTCATATGTGTGTGAAAGTTCAACAATGAATATGGAAGACCTTAGAAGAATTGATACATTTGAGTTATGGTGTTGGAGAAGAATATTAAAAGTGGACTGCCAGAAAAGCAACTAAATATGTGTGAGGAAAAGTACAGCCAAAATGCTTCTTAGAAGCCAGGATGGTGAAACTTCATCTTCAGGCATATTATCAGGAGGGACCAGTCTCTAGAAAGGGACATCATGCTTGGTAAAGTTGTAGGTCAGCAAAAACGAGTTAGACCCCAATGAGATGATTTGGCACAGTGGCTATAATTTTCTTTCTTAGTGATGACCCTTCCCTGATTTTGGTATGAGGGAGTTTTCCATCCTTTTCTATATTCTGGAATAATTTGAGTAGAATTGGTAACAGTTCTTCCCTAAATGCTTGGTAGAACTCACCAGTGAAGCCATCTAGGCCTGGACTTCTTTTGGCTGGGAGTTTTGGATGATCTGATCAATTTCTTTTTTTGTCATGGGTTTGTTCAAGTTTTCTACTTCATTCTGAGCAAGTTTATGTGAGTCATGTTTTTCTAGAAATATATGCATCTCTTCTTAGTTTTGAATTTGTTGGAGTACAGCTCTTAATAGTATTCTGTTATTATCCTTCTTATTTTGTTTAGTTCTGTTGCGACATAGCCCAGGTGGTTTCTAATGCACGTTATTTGTGTCCTCTCCCACTTTTCTCTTGTTAGTTTTGCCAATGGTTTGTTAATTGTATTAATCCTTTCAAAGAACCAGATTCTTGTCCTATTGATTCTTTCTATAGTATTTCTTTTTTCCATCTCATTTAGTTCTGCTCTTATCTTTATTATGTCCTTTCTTTTTTTGTGTGACTGTAGGTTGCCTCTGCTGGTCTGTTTCTAATTGTTGGAGATTCTTTGTTAATGGTTCTTGCCTCTTTTTGGATGTGTGCATTTATCATGATAAATTGTCCTCACAGAACTGCTTTCACCGTGTCCCAAAGATTTTGGTATGTTGTGTTTTCATTCTCGTTTGTTCCCAGGAACTTTGTGAATTCATGTTTAATTTCTTCTTTTACCCAGTCACTTTTCAGCAGGCTGTTGTTCAGTTTCCATGTGTTTGACTTTATTTCCTTGGTATTCTTATTGTTGATTTCTAGTTTTATAGCTTTGTGGTCTGAGAAGAAGCTCTGTAGAATTTTCATGTTTGTAAATTTATGGAGGCTTTCTTTGTGATCTAACACATGGTCAATTCTGGAAAATGTTCCATGGGCACTGGAGAAGAATGTATATTGTGCTGTTGTTGGATTGAATGCTCTGTATACCTCTATGAGGTCAAGTTGGTTGATTGTGTTGTTTAGTTCCTCTGTAACTTTGTCGAGTTTCTTTCTGGTTATTCTGTTCCTTTTCGAGAATGGTGTGTTAAAATCTCCCACTATAATTTTAGATTTATCTATTTCTTTCTTCAATTTCAGTAAGGTTTACTTCATGTATATTGGTGTTCTTTCATTGGGAGCGTATATATTTATTATGGTTATGTCGTCTTGCTCAATTGACCCTTTGATCATGAGATAGTGTCCTTCTTTATCTCTTATGCTGGTTTTTATCTTAAAGTTTACTTTGTTGGAGATTAGTATTGTCACTCCTGCTTGTTTATTGTTGCAGTTAGCTTGGTAAATTTTTTCCGTCCTTTAACTGTTAGTCTGTTTTTGTCTTTGTGTATAAGGTGTGTCTCTTGCAGGCAGCATATTGAAGGGTCTTGTTTTCTTATACAATCTCCTCACTGGTGCATTTAATCCATTGACATTCAATGTAATTGTTGATAGGTATGAATTAATTGCTGCCAATGTGTTACTTTTTTGGTAATGCTGTGCGTTGTTTGGTTCTGCATGCCTTCTTGTGTTGGGTTTGTGTTTTCTGTGCTATTTCTTGTCAGTTTCTTCTTAGTTTTCATATTTGCTTGTTCTGCTTGGAAGTTCATTTTCATGATAAATTGTGAAGTATTAATTTTCTTTTTGGTTACCTTATAGTCTACTTACTCTTCTCTCCATTTAAGAGAATCCATTGTATCCTGTAATTTACCTGACATCCTCACCACCTAGGTCTCTGTTGCTACATTTGTCCCTTCTTTGAGATTGGTTGACCTCCCCAATCCTTTGAGTTTGCTGTTGTAATCTTGTTCTGTTCTGGACTCTGCTATTATCAACTCAGTTCCAGGTGGTGTTGCCATGCCTGTCAATCTCTGGTTGTTGTCTACTCTTGTTGGTTTTCAGTCCACGGAACTCCCTTTAGGATGTTTTGAAGTGCTGGGTTGGTTTAGATATTATCTCTCAGATTCTGTTTATCCTGGAATGTCTTGATCACACCATTGTATTTGATTGATAGTTTTGCTGGATAGATGATTCTTGGTTGATAGTTGTGGTTTTTTTTTCTTGTAGGGCCTTGTATATGTCTCCCCATTGCTTTCTTGGCTGCATAGTTTGTGCTGAATAGTCAGAGATTAATCTGATTTGCTTGCCTTTATAAGTGACATTTCTCTTCTCCCTGGCCACTTTTAGTATTCTCTCCTTGTCTTTGATTTTGGAGAGCTTGATTATAATATGTCTTGGTGACTTTCTTTAGGGGGTCTATCTTTCCTGGGATATGTTTGGCTTCTTGAATGCTTACCTTCTCATCTTTCAAGATGTTAGAGAAATTTTCTTCCAGAAGCTCTTTAACTATCTCCTCTGTGAACTTCTCTGATTTTTCCTGTTCCGGAATGCCAGTAATTCTTAAGTTGTTTCTCTTCGTGTTATACAGCATGACTCTTATACTCTCTTCAGATTTTTTAAATCCTTTTTCCTGCTTTCTCTTCTATGTTAGCAGTATTAGGAGATTTGTCTTCCAGCTTCCTAGTTCTGGCTTCCATCTATTCTATTCTGCTCCTTTCCCCTTTCATTTTATTGTCCATTTCTGATATCTTATTATCAATCATCTGAACCTCTTTTTGCAGGTTTTGAATTGTTTCCAATGCTGTATCCTTCTTATTTGATTGTTCTTGTAGTACTTTCCTGACTTCTTCCTCTACCGCTTTTCAGAGCATTTTAATTTGTTTCCATATCATTTTCTGAATTATTTCTCAAGCATATCTAAAACCTGCTCTTCCTCTTCAAGAAAGACTTTGTCTGTATCCAGCTCATTTGTCTCAACTACTCTCTTCTGTTTTGGGACATGTTTTGATATTGTTTGTTGTTTTCTGTTCATCATTTACAATAGTTATGTGGTTTATTTAAAGCTTGAGTGGGTGTTTGTTGTTTATTATTAATCTTACTGGGTGTCTCCTAGAGAATATGATCAGGAAATAGGCTTCCCTTTTTGCATGTAATGTTTAGCAGGTGTTGTTGGCTCTTGTCTCAATGGTGGAATATTATGGGATATGCTTATAGCTTGGCTATTTGACCACGATTGCTATCTCTTCTTGGGTAACATAGGGAGAAAAATCTCCCACCTTCAGGAAAGATGTGTGATCAAAAGGACCAAAAACAGAAGTAATATATATGCAGAGACAAAAACCACCACTTTGGAACAGAAATAAAGCTGTGGTCAACTTTCCTGAGCTGCACAGGCAGTGTGTGTTCAAGGTAGAAGCGTCCAGCAGTGGGTGAGGGTGTCTGCTTGCTCAGGGCCCTCGTCTAGTCACTATAGTAGAGGTGCACAGGTAGATATTGAGAAGTTAATGGGAGTAAGATTGTCCACTATTTTTGTCACTGAAGGTCAGTTAGGTATCTGTGTGTGCACAGCTCAATTCTCAAGATTGCCGAGTACTTTCGTGTTGGGGTTTTACAGATTGCTTTATAAGCATCCTGGACAGGGAGCTCAGGTAGCGCAGCAGCCCAAATAGGGCCACGAACAGCAAGGTCAGCAGCTCCAAACCACTAGCTGCACTGCGGGAGAAAGGCAAGGCATTCCTCTCCTGCAAAGACCCACAAACGGGAAACCCTGCACAGGGTCACCTGGAGTTGGAACTAACTCCACGGTGCACAGCCACCAAGGGTCCCACTCGAGAAAATTTTAGGGCTGTGTCTCCTTGGCTGTCGTCATAAGTAACCGCCAAGCTCTCTGTACCGTGGTAAAACTGTCCCGCCTGATGGCATCCGGACTGAGTAAAGAAGGCACGACAGGGAACAGGAGAGAGAAATGTGTAGAGTCTCCCACGCCTCTTATTTTTGCAAATATCTCTGCATTGATTTTAGCACTAGTTTTCTCAGCCCCACTGGCTGTAGCCCCACCCTCTAAACTCTGCCGGGATGGGGTGGCCGCAGAGGAAGTCCCATCTCCAGATTCCTAACTCGTAGTATTTCCCTGAATATCGTGATTTTTTCAGTTTCGAGTGTGGGAAACTGGTGTCCTGGACTTTATGGTAGATCCAGAGCTCTGAAGTTCTTCTGTGAGTGCTTGCAGTGTGAGATCCCTGTCCCTCTACCACAGAGAGTCCCCCACCTGGTTTTCACTACTGTCACCCCAAGTTGAAGTCCCTGTAGTTGCCTTTTATATTGTTTAAATAAGATATTTGCAGTGAATAAGGTGTTGGTCCTGCAAAATTGTATCATGTAATCTCCAGCATAATTTCTATCTCCAAGGCCATGTTTTCCTGCTATTGGTCCTTGTTCTTTGTTTCCAACCATTGCATTCCAATAACTAATAACAATCAATGAATCTTGATTGCAATTTTGTTGAATTTTAGACTAAGAAGATGATAGAATTCTTCAACTTCATCATAACTGTTTTTAGGAATTGGTAAACAAATTTGAATAAGAGATATATTAACTGGTCTTTCTTGTAGGAGTATAGGTATTACTCTATCATTGATAATATTGTCCATTTTTTGCTCAAAAAATGGCTAGGGTTGGTAACATGAAATGAACAATGCTATCACTCATGCCTAGGAAGGGGTTCTGTAGAATAAGCACTTGACTTGATTCACAGAATCAGTGGTCCAACCCAACAACCAGTCCTCAGAAACCCTATATAGGGACACTTTGTGTCAGAATCTACTTGCCATCATGTAACAAAACATTAATAATGCCTGGGATATCAATATTTGTGTGTTTTATTTCATTTTTGGCAATTTTGCATTTCCTTAGATTCATGCTTTGTATGTTTCATGTTCTGGCTGTTAATGGATTTTTGGAGCAGTTTCTCCTCATTTTGAGGTGTGCCCCCTCAAAAAATGAAGTTCCCCTAAGCTTTGCTCCATTCACATTTTTACAGTCAACTCTATTTTGAGGAGACAACTCTTCCCCTGTTGTATTTTGATTGCCACCAACCTGAGGGTCTCATCTTCCAGCACTATATCTGACAATGTTCTGCTGCTATTCATAATGTTGTCATCTTCCAGCATTACATTTGACAGTGTTAAATTGCTATTCATTCTTCCTTTGCTGTCTAAGTATGGAAGCTTCACTGAAAACATGTCCAACATGGATCACACTGATGGGATTTAAAATACTGGTGGCATATCTTACAACATAGCAGCATCATGCAAGCCTCCACAGTATGCCAAACTGAAAGATGAATGGTAAATTAAGTGAAATAGGAAGTATAAGAAGATGGAAGAATTACACAGATTCGCTGCACAAAAATAATTGGTCAATGTATAAGCATTTCAAGAGGTAGTATATGATACAGAACCTGTGCTGTTGGTGGAAGAATTCCGATTTGCACTAAAGGCACTGACACAAAATGAGGGTCCAGGAATTTATAGAATACCAACTGAAATGTTTCAACAAACTGTTGTTGTGCTGGAGGCTCTATGCCAAGAAATTTGGAAGACAACTACCTAGTCAAGTAATTGGAAGAGATTCATGTTAGTGTCCATTCCAAAGAGATGTTACCCCATGGAATGTGGAAATTATTGAACAATATCATTAATATCAAATGCAAGTAAAATTTTTCTGAAGATAATTCAAAATGTTTGCACCATTACATCCATCGGGAGCTGCTATAGATACAAGCTAGATTCGGATGTGAATGTGGAATGAAGAGTATCATTGCTGATATCCGATGGACCTTGACTGAAAGCAGAGAATACCAGAAAGGTGTTTGCTTGTGCTTTATTGACTCTTCAAAGGCATCTGATTGTGTGGATTTTAACAAACTATGGACAATAAAGGAAGATTGGAAGTTTCAGAATATTTAATTGTATTCATGCAGAACATCTAAATCGACCAAGAGGCAGTTACTTGACTAGAACAAGCAGATACTGAATGGATTAAAATAAATATAAAGAAAATGTTAATCACAGGTGGATCAATAAAAAAACTTCATGATAAACAGAGAAATGATAGAAGTTGCCAAAGACTTACTTTTTCTTGGATCCACAATCATTACTCATGGAACTAGCCATCATATAATTAAATGACATATTGCATTAAGTAAATCTGCTGCAAAAGACCTTTTTAAAATGTTAAAGAGCAAAGATGTCAGTTTGTGGACTGAGATGCATCTAATGCACATCATGGCATTCTGAATTGCCTTGTACACATGTGAAAGTTAGACAATGAATAGGGAAGACAGTCTAAGAAATTATGCATTTGAATTGTGGTATTGACTAAGATACTGGAAGTCCCATGTACTACCAGAATAAACAAATCTGTCTTGGAAGAAGTACAGTCAAAATGCTCCTTAGAAGCCAGGATAGTGAAATTGTCTGTCCTTTGTTCCTTGGACATGTTCTCAGAAGGGACAAGTTCTGGGAAATGGACATCAACTTGGTAAAGTGGAGGATCAGCAAAAAAAGGAGACTCCCAATGAGGTGAATTGACACAGCTGCAGGAACAATGGGATCAAACATAATCACAATTGTGAGAATGGTGCAAGGTAAATCAGTGTTTTGTTCTGTTGTATACAGGAGCGTTATTTTTGTAAACAACAAACTTATTGGTGCCTAATAAGAGCATATCCCAGTAAGAAAAGAGGTGGATTTTCACACAAATAATATTCAAATAAATTTTTTGTCTAATATTATTCTAAAAAAGTGCCCAAGATGGATACTGAAGCTGAGATTATAGTTTACAGTAGTTAGATTCTAAGTAGGATTAAAACAAAGCATGAAGAGGTCTGGTCATATTCACATGAATAATAATCATTGATCCAAATAGACACTAAGAGGTCATTAAGGAGCACTTTCTGCAACAACGTTCTCAGCACAATACAAGTACTGTCATCTCATTACTCTTGAAAACAATGATTTGAAAAAGTTTGCAGTAGTTTCATTTTACTTATGGAGCAATTGAGACTTAAAGATGATTAGGAATTTTCCTGAAGTTTTATAACATTTAAATCATTTCTTGTTGTTGTTGTCAGGTGCCATCGAGTCAGAACCGACTCATAACGACCCCATGCACAGCAAAACGAAACAATGTCTGATCCTGGGCCAACCTCACTACCGCTGCTACATTTGATGCCATCGATGATGCCACCTGGCTGATCCATCTCGTTGGGGGGTCTTCCTCTTTTTCTCTGACCATCCATCTTACCCAACGTGACATCCCTTTCCAGTGACTGTTCCCTCCTGACAATATGTTCAAAGTATGAGAGATGGAGCTTAGCCACCCTGGCCTCCAAGGAGCACTCTGGCTGCACTTC
>NW_006408530.1:2502822-2503413 GCF_000296735.1 Chrysochloris asiatica | reverse complement strand
AAATCTTTGTGTATTTTATTATAGTACCTGGTTTTATCTTCTCGAGCTGATCTTTGAAATTAATTGTTTGAAACAAATTATATTATTTGAAACAAATAATACCTTGTTATTATTTTTTTAATATTATATCCTTATTGTTATTTGTTGAATTGGTCATAATTTAAATCACAGCAGTAAGATATGAACATAGGACCACCTATATAATTTTCATAATGTTTACCTTATTTCTTAGGCAGTCAGTTTTTAAGTTTAAATTTAAATTTTAAAATAATCTGTCATTTTAAAATGTTTGCAATGTTGTATATGACCAGCACAAATTCTAGTCTCTCACTTTCTAACTGTGGGAAAATTGAATGGATTTCTATCATTGATTTTGTAATTTTTTTTTAAAAAAAAGAATTAAAATGATTAATAATCTGCTGGGTGTTACTAACTTGTGGGATTCTCTAAAATATTCTTTATAATTTATATTCAGAAAGTTATATATAAAAATATATTACCATTTTGTCATCATGGAAACTGTTAATGTTCTTTTCCTTACCTTGCTATCATTTGTTTTAATATTATTTCCTTACTGTTATTTGTTTAATT
>NW_006408530.1:2502054-2502699 GCF_000296735.1 Chrysochloris asiatica | reverse complement strand
ACCTTACCTAATTGCTTAAAGCTAATTGTAAACCTAAGTTTTATATTTGTCCATTTGATAAATAGGAACTTTTTCACTCAGCATTTATAGAATTCATGATCTGTCTCAGCACCTGAGTCCCAACTACATTAGTTCATAGCTCTTTAGTGTAAGTCATAATTGCACAATATGCTGTTTTTCACATACTTCTTTCATTTAGCATGACAAATATTCTCTTAGATAAAATTTATTTTATTTTGATACAGCTTTCTTTATGTGTCATAATCTATCTAGATAACAATTTTCATATATGTATGGTAACTTAGAGCTGTCCAGGAGAAAAATGTGATGCTTAAATATATCATCTATGCCTATGAATAGAAAGGATAGTAAAAAAATCCTCAGTCCAAGTCTAATGATTTTAGAAAGACAATATATATTAATAGTAAAATCAACATTTATAAAGTGCTTCTACCTCCCAGAAACTGTTCTAAGTACCAAGTGTTTATTGGTTCTCTTAATTCTAGCAATTATTATATGAGGCAAATTTATACTACTCTCTTTTTGTATATCTCAATACAGTATATATATTTGGTGTTGTTAAGAGCCATCGAGTTGGTTGGAAACATAGCGACCCTGTATATGGTTTCTGAGGAGTGACTGGAG
>NW_006408530.1:2494665-2501864 GCF_000296735.1 Chrysochloris asiatica | reverse complement strand
GTACCTACTAGGTGGCACTTAACAATAACCACAACAAAGTAAAGGTGGGTGGGTAGGGAAGAGATTTTCCTGTCATTAATATTCTATTTCTCGGCTGGAGCAAGGTTTATATGAGTACTCAGTTTACACTAAAAACTATATTGGACACTTCTGTTTTATGCATAACCTTTTACACATATGTTATACTTCAAAATTTGAGGAAAAAATATTAGTAATCCATTCACTGTAGAATGTGTATGATTCCTCTCCATAAATACATCAGGGATAAACAAATTTACTATCTCAAATGAGAAAAGTTGAGAAATTTAATCGACACCAATAAAGGTGAATTAAATTAAATGAGGCAACTTGATTTTTCTGACTTTATAAATACATTTACATATTTAACTTAATAAATCACTGTCCTTTTGGTCTCAGCTGAATTTCAAAAACAGATGACCTATGAACAGCTGGCCCATATTCCATCACAAGAAAGATCTTCATTTCCATTACATCAATTAATAGACTACCATATCAAACACTGATGTTCACTTTCCTCTCTTGATAACATTTCTGTGATTTACAGTTCCCTTTATTGAAGGTTATTATTCACAAACTGTGTTTTTTTTCTAAAGCTGATTCTCATCAAACATGACCTTTCATGTTTTTTCTGTTGTAATGTAATGCAACTTACTTGTTGTTAGATTATTGTTCTTGTCAATCATAAATTTACTCACCATATCTATTTTATGCAGTCATGAACCAGATTTTAAGAAGGATAACACATTGGAAATGTTGGTGCACAGAAGACTAATTTTAAATAGAAATTAATCAATCTCCTCCATGCAAAAATGGTGTCAGCCTCTGGCTTTTTGGCACTGCCTCTTTCTAGTTTAAGTTTCGACTAAGAATGGTAACCATAAACAGCTCTAGGTTGTAGTTTTTGAAATAATTTTGCCATAAACAAAATAAGTATTAATATCAGGATACCTAGGACCTGTGAACTTGGCTTAAGTTCCCTAGATGCTGTTTCTTAGTAGGAATCATAATTGCCTTTCTTCAACTTCAGAGCTACCTAATCTTACAGTGAAGAATTTCAGCACTCATACAGAACAATTCAGTCATTTAAATGCTTATTGTAGCATGTCTGACTGAGCATGTATTATTTTTCAAGAGCTGTCATAACAAATTACAACAAACTTTGTAATTTACATTGCCAGAAATTTATTATTTCACACTTCTGGAGGTCAGGAGCATGAAATCAAGATGTCAGTAAGGTTGTGCTCCTTTGAAGACTCTATGGGAAAAATCTTGTTTTCCTCTTACTGCTACTGATAGCTGTCAGATTTCTTTGAAAATGCAGTATTCCAACATTTGCCTTCAGATGGAATATACTCAAGGTTATATTTTGGCTTTCATGGACTTGTTTAAATTTTGTCTAGTTTTGATCTGAAATTGCATATGAGCAACGGTTGACATGTTCCATAGTCAGCTTAGGCTTTGTTTGCCTGATGATATTGAACTTCATCATTTCTTTCTACAGATGTAGTCAGTTTGATTCCTGTGTATGCCATTTGGTGAAGTCCATGTGTATAGTTGCCATTTATGCTGTTTTAAAAAGTTATTTGTAGTAAAGGAGTTTAGGTCTTGCAAATTTCTATCAAGCAATTTCCAGTTTTATTTCTATCGCTAAAGTCATATTTTCCAGCTACTGATTCTTCTTCGTTTCCAACTTTTCACATGCCAATAAGTAGTAAATATCAATTCATTTTGATTTCATGTTTGATCAGTTTAAGACTGAATAAGTTGGTAGTGGTGATGGTGGTTATGTGTTGCGGAATTGGTTCCGACTCACAGTGACTCTGTATAGGGTTTCTGAAGCTGAAAATCTTTACAGGAGCTGAAAGCAGAATATAAAGAAATAATAAGGAAATATCTCAAAATGGAATACGGAAGATGAGAGAAGAAGAGATTAATTTGAATTATGGTTTTGGCAAAGAATACTGAAAGTATCATAAACTGCCAGTGTAGCAAACATATCTATCTTGAAAGAAGTACACCCAAAACATCCTTTAGAAATGAGGCTGGAGAGACTTCATCTCATGTACTTTGGACATGTTATCAGGAAAAACTAGTTACTAGAAAAGGACATCATGCTCAGTAAAACAGAGTCAATGAAAAAGAGGAAGACCCTCAAGGAGATGAATCCCCACAGTGGTTGTAACAATGGCAACAATTGTGAGGATGATGCCGAACTGCCAAATGGTTCATACTGTTTTGCATAGGGTAGCTATGAATCAGAGCTGACCAATGGCATCTAATAGCAACAAGAACAATCTTTGCCTTCATCTTTACACATGGCTTCTCAACTATGTCATTTCCTTTTCTCTCTCTTATAAGGACACTTGCCCTGGTAGCATAGTAGTAAAGTGTTTGCCTTTGAACTAAAATGTTGGTGATTCAAACCAACTGGCTGTTCCATGAAGAAAGATGTGGCAGTTTATGGGATGATTCTACGTGGCCCTGTAGGGTTATCGTGAGTCAGAATTGGGTTTGTCTGGTTTTGTCTGTTTGCTTGTTTTCCTTAGATTGAGAGTACAGGTAGTTAATCCAGGTTAGTCTCATGTCAAGATTTCTAATTTAGTTCTATCTACCCTTTTTTCCAAATATTGACACATCTACAGATTCCAGGAATTAGAGAACAGACACATCTCTTTGAAGGCCACCATTTAAAGCATTAGGTAGTACTCCTGGGGTATCATCAGTTCTTATCCTCTATCACTCTTACCTTTTCTTTTTGTTTTCTCAAGGCATTCTGCCTAGTCCCACCCAGGAACATAAGCCACTGTCAGTCATGTACCATGACTAGGTCATGAGGGTTTTCTAGCTCCTGGTATCTTCCTATATTGTCTGTGTATTTATAAGGCTGAATCTTACTGTTTATATATTTCATCTATTCCTGGAAGTTCTACAGTTATGAACTGAGCTTCAAAAAATCAGCAGTTTATTGAATGTTCCTGTGTTGTGTTCTATCCCAGATACTGATAATCATCAGAATCACACCTGTGCATATCACAACGTTTAGACATGGTTCTTCTTAGAACACTAACTAAAACCCACATAGTTTTAATCATTAATCTCATTTTCCCCTACTATCGTATTTTCACCCCTTTGATTTTGCTTCAAATGACGGCAGACCCTCTGACCACTCCTTCATCCTTGAAACTATTTCAAACTCTGAGTGGTGATGCAAATTTACAGGCTATAATTCCACATTTTAAATTAAAAATAGTTTATCTCTTAAGAGCTATGTAAGAAAAGAATAAAAAATAAAATATTAGAATCTTATGCACAAAATTGTTTTTTAAAAAATATGTTATATTTATGTTATTAGTCATCTTGCCTGTTCTGTTCTTGTTAGGTGAATAATCATATCTAAGCATTTCGTATAACATACAAGCTATTCATTATATAAGGAGCTCTGGTAGCGTAGTGGTTACGAATCAGGCTGCAAACTTTAAGGTCAGCGGTTCGAAACTACCAGCCGCTCCGATGGAGAAAGATGAGGCTATCTACTCCCGTAAAGATTAACACCCTCGGAAACCCTGTACAGGGTCGCTATGGGTCGGAACCGACTCGACGGCAGTTAACAACAACAACAATTCATTATACATTATTGTTGCCCAGTGTATGATTTCAAGGAATCTTGATTTTAAATAAAAATAAAGATAATATAGCATGCAAAGAGAACATGTTATTATTCAATGATGAGCTTTAAGCTCTCATACATTAGTGTTGTTGTTAAGTGCCATTGAGTCCGTTCTGACTCATAGTGACCCTGTATAGGGTTTTTGAGTAGTAGCTGGTAAGTTTGAACTAACCTTGCAGTTCAAACAGACCTTGAGGTACAGTACTTATCCTGCAGCACCACATCAGGACTCCTACACATATATGATGATAATTTGAGGGTTATCAGGGCTAGTATTAATATTTATAAATAATTGAGCTTAAAATAAAACAGAGACTGAGGGTGTAAAAAAATAAATGTCAGTAGTTGATTTAGATATGTGCAACTGGCTATAAAAACTAACCATTGGTATGAAGTTTTATTGCAATTCTGTTACTTTATAAACAATCCTGAAATATAGGACAATTAAATGTTATTGTCAGTGATGTACCATATAAAATCCACTTTGTCAATAAACGTGTACTTTCTTCCTAATTTAATAAAATATTTCCATGAGAAATAAGAAGGAAAGTGGCTATCTTCAAATCAAATCCGAGGAGATTTTCCTGTCTTCCACACATATTGCCTTACATTTTGAAATACATCCTATAATTAAATCCAGGGGGAATGGATTGTAATTCGTTCTGATAACCCATCTCTCAATGTTTCCACATAAAATTTGGGGATGTCTTGTTATAATAAAGCTAATTGGTCTCCTTGGGAAATACAAAAGTGTAATTTGAAAAGGTTTGCTTCCATTTTACTATAATCTTTGTTTGTTAAGGTATTGCCATGAAATTTAAAAAAAAATGTGTATCTAAGCAAATGAAACATCATGCAATCCATATAATAGATTGTGTTACTTAAAGTCTGTTTAAATCAGTACTTTGGAACACAAGATTGGATAGTTTCAGAGAAATAATAACCCCAATGATTAAGATTCTAGATAGTACTGAAGTAAATGAACAACTATTTAAACTAAAAAGACTACCTGCAATCCTCTTTTGAATAGAGCAGGAAACAGTTACATAACTAATGAGAAACAACAACAACAAAATCATAAAAGATTTGCTGTTGTTGTTAAGTGCCCTTAAAGTTGATTCCAATTCATAGCGACCCTATAAAGGGTTTCAGAGGAGCAGGTGATGAGTTTAAACTCCTCTTTTGAGTAGAGAAAGGAACAGTTACATAATAAGAAGAAACAAATAAACATGATGGACTCGTTGTTGTTAGGTGCCATTGAGTCAGTACTGAGTCATAGTGACCCTATGCCAGAATGAAATACTGCCTGGTCCTGCACCAACATCACAGTCATTGCTGTGCTTGAGTGCATTGCTGCTGCCACTATGCCAAGCCAACCCATTGGGGATCTTCCTTTTTTTCTCTGACCCTCCATTTTACCAAGCATGATGCCATTTTCCAGAGACTGGTCCCTCCTGATAATATATCTGTACTATGAGAGAGAAGGCTGGCCATCCTGGCTTTTAAGGGGAATTCTGGCTGTACTTCTTCTGACAGATTTGTTTGTTCTTCTGACAATCAATGGTTTTTTTTTTTTTTTTTTAAACATTCTCCTCCAACATCATAACTCAAATGCATCAATTATTCCATCATCTTCCTTATTCACTGTACAACATTCACATACATAGGAAGCTATTGAAAATACCATGTTTTGAGTCAGCTGCACCTTAGTCCTCAAATGGACATCTTTGCCCTTGAACAATTTAAAAAGTTTCATGTACTTAGAGACTCTGAATTAACAATTTGGAATGTCATGTTGGTTTCCAGGAAGTGAATTACCTATACTCTAATTCAGGAACAAAGAAAAGGAACACTGGTTAAAGAAATAAGAACACAAATATGTTATTAAATTGTAAAATTATAAAGTATATTAGCAGAAATCAAGTTGCACAAAATGAAGTTGCATGTGTTGGGAACATGAGTGGGATTTATGTTCAGATGATTTTGTGCAATGGCAGGATGTGATAAACTGAAATAACTGACATGTACTCTGGATGTAGAACTTATTTTAATTAACTTTTAGAAAAAACAAGCATATTATCTTTTGACGTAATCTCCTTGCTTTTCAATACACTTTGTCCAGATGTCCACAAGCTTTCATATCCCCTTATTTAAAATGTTTTAGGCTGAGCTTTGAGCCATGAATGCACTGCTGTCTTCACTTCTTCATTGGGAGGTGAATTTTTGTTCTCTAAGAGCTGCTTTCGTGGGACCAAATAGGTAAAAGTACAATGGAGCAAAATTAGGATGAAAGGGAGGATGCTTTAATACCTCAAAATGAAAGTTTTTTGCAAAGTGTCAACAGAGTGGGCAGAGGTGTGTGGACATGCACTGTCATACAATATCACAATGCCTCGGATTGCAGTTCTCTGAAATTATCCAAAGTTTATGCTTCAGCTCTTCTTGTAAAGAACACTGTTGATTAATTGTTGAACCATTTTCCTGATATTGTTCCAATACTGGTCCTTGAAAATCCCAGAAAACTGTAAGCATCAATTTACCAGTTGATGGTTGACTTCTGCGCTTTTTCTTGGTTCACAACTGAGGATGTTTCAGTTCCATCCTCTGCCATTTACTGTCAGGCTTATAGTGATGAATCCATGTCTTGTCATCAGTAATGATTTTTATTTAAGAAACTTTTACCTTTCTTTGATTATTGGTCCAAATTTTGTTAGCAGATGTTCAAATAATTCTGTTTATGCTCTTCCATGAGTTATTTTGGTCCCCATCTCACATAAACTTTTCTAAACTCAAGTTTTTCATGGATTATTTCATAGGCAGAACCATGGCCAATATGCAAATGATTTGCCACATAGTCCACTCTCACTCATCTATTTGATAGAACCAGTTAACTTGCGCATTCAATGGTATCAGCAGTCATGGACGAGGATGGGTGTTTTAATATAACCAGAGTAAAACTTATTTTTTACTCACCTTCGTATAGACACTGGACTGTGAACCACAAAGTTGGCAGTTCAAACCCACCAACTGTCCCTCAGAAACCCTGTTCAGGGTCTCTATGACTAGGCACCAACTCCTTGACCCTTAACAACAACATGTATATATATGTGTGTGTGTGTGTGTGTGTGTGTGTGTGTGTTTGTATATATATATGGAGGGGGGCAGAACAGAAAATGTGTAGCAAAAGTACATGGCTTGACATATGGTTCATAATAACAGGGCAAACTGATCATTGGTGCTCACATTAGAACTGGAAATTTTGTAGTGGTTGCAAAACAAGACTTAAGGAAATGTGAAAAAGGAAGAAAGCTGTTGGAACAATGGGCTAGACAATTAATTGAGAGGCTACAGGAGTCAAGAAAAATGACAAATTTCCAGAAACAATAGAATGGAGAAAACATCAGCTGAAAATGTTCTGAGTACATGCCTGCTGAGGAAGGTAGAATTAATGTTGGTGTTTTTCATGTGTAGCTAAATGACTTTTCTTTGTAATATTATTGTTGTTATGTGC
>NW_006408530.1:2485029-2493790 GCF_000296735.1 Chrysochloris asiatica | reverse complement strand
AGCCCTTAAATTTGTTTCTAGTTTTTCAATAATGATATGTATAGTTTTGGGATTTTTATTTAGGTCTTTAATCCATTTTGGGTTAGTTTTTGTATATGGTGTGAAATCTGGGTCTTCTGTGATTTTGCAAATCGATTTCCCACATGATATATCTTAAACCCAGTATTCCAGTTAAGTGAGTTACCTAACTGCTGCCAATGAGTTCAGATGAGTACAATGTTCAAATCCTGCATACTGAGAAAATCATAATGGATCATCAGTAATATAGGTAATATAAATTTAAAAATTAATTCCCTGGGATCTATACATTTTAAATCTAAAATTCAATCCAGTGTGTCCCCTAGAATAAAATGACCAAATATTTATTGAAACTTTGTTCATTTACTTTATACAAGTAATTTTAATTAATGAATTAATATTATCTCTATCGTGGCACTGTAGGACCAGCACTGGACTGTGAACCATGAGGTCACCAGTTCAATTCCACCAGCTTCTCTTCACAATGAATCAGAACCAACTTGACAACACTTAACAGCAACAACAAATCATCTCTGTAATTTTGTGAGCCATCCTCATCAGGTACTCTCTTCTCTTTCTAAGAATGTTTGACACAGCCTTGCTTAGACTGGTATCAGAGCAGGGTCCTAAGAATTGTAGGTTGGTTAAAAACATATTCAACTGAAAACATTGATGTGTGAAAGATCTAACTGAGAATACACTGAATGCTTACGGCAGACATATCAAGAGCTAAAAGGGAAAGACTTTCTATTAGTTTTGACATCTAGAGTACAATTTTTGAGTCTTGGTGACAGCATCTAGCATCAGGATGTGACAAACAACCTAAGCTCCCATTGTCTGCATTATCCATCATTGTATGCCAATGGCTTGACACATAATAGATTCCTCACAAAACCTTCTGAAAGTTAAATAATTTAAACTTAGGGAGACAGTGCAAGGGATTTAATAAAAATATGAAAACAGCAAAGGAAAAATATTCTTTTTAGAACTGTAATTGAGTGCCTCTAATTACTTTCATTCATGATTGGCTCTTTCATTAAGATCCTTTTGTTTTTCTGGAACAATATTTCTCTAGTGCAAGTTGTAATTATGGTAAGGGTAGGAAAGGTAACACTGATTGTTATTTGACCTAGGTATCAAAAATGTTGATATCTGTACATCTAAACATATGTATGCATAACTTTAGCAGACACCGGTTGATTAGAGAATAAACTATCATTTAAGGGTACCATCTCTTTCATTATATGTTGTTAAATGTCATGGAGTCATGTGGACTCATAGAAACCACGTACAGGATTTCTGAAGAGCAGCTGGTGGGTTCAGACACCATTTTAACATATTTAAATTTAAATTTATTTGGTGTCCTGATTTGGCACTGTAGGATGGACACTGGACTACTAGCCACAAGGTCAGTAGTTCAAACCCATCAATAACTCCTCAGAAATCTTATACAGGATCTCTGAGAGTCGGAACTGACTCAAGGGCACTTAACAACAACAACAAATATGCTTAACATTTTGACAATAAAATGACACCTTTGGACTAATTTTTAAAACATCAATTGCAATTTTTATGATTGATATGGGATATAAAATAAAAAAGAGCCTCTGTAGTAAAACAAAACATGACAGATTAATTCTAAAAATTCAGAAAAAAAAGTATATATATTCAGCTAGTGAAACCTATTGCTTAGGAACCAACCCTATTCTTTAGAATTTGTGATTACCCTAAGGCTATAAATCTTTAACCAAACTTTATTAAACTCCTTGTCCTGGAGATCCAAGCAATGTAAAGATCTGGGTGAAGTAATGTTTAGCAATCTTTGCTAACAGTAGCTATCATGCCATCATCATGCTAATGCTTCGAGACAATCATATGACTGGCCTCCTCTGAAATTACAAACATTTTTTATTGTGTCCTTTAGCCAATCTATGTGTTCAGTTTTATTACTATAACCAATGATGTTGAAGGTCATGCCTTGATTTGTTTCCTCTTTGACTGACCTCAATCCCTGTTACCATCAACCAGACTATTGCTGTAGTGCCTCCTAAGGACTATAACTGTATGTGATGTATGCTCCTTCCATGATTTGTTAGCTTCAGACTCTGACGTGTTCACTTTCTCCCATCCAAATGGCATATTGGCTTTAATAAATCTCTAATTTCATTTAATAGATTTAGAGACACTTTTCTCTATAGCACATTCTAATTCATTATAAACCCCCCAAATTCCAAAAATTTCATTCAAAATCATCTTAAAAACAGCTGTTATTTTACAAGAAAGAAAAGAGCAAATATTTGGGAAGCTAGGTAAATAGTGAATCCTTCCTATTCTTTCACTATACTCAATTAATAATAATGAAAATGAATTCACACTTAAATTATTTCATGGCCTATCTGGTAATAAAACCACATATTTCCTGTGTTTCAGGAAGATCGTTTTTGTTGTTCAGTGCCGTCTAGTCAGTTCCAACTCATAGCAACCCTGTATACAGTTTCTGAGGAGTGCCTGGTGAGGTTGAATTGCCGACATTGTTGTTCAAACTGACCTTAAGGTAGAGTGTTTACCCTAACAGCAGTGACCTCCATAAATTTTGTCAAAAGCAGAGGGTTTAAAAGGTGCCAGGTCAAGGAGTTGCTGAATGATCTTGACTCTAAGTACGGTGATCTTGTTTATCACTGTGAAATGTGGTGATTTAGTCATGAGGTTTTATGAACTGCAGGATGAAGTCAAATAGTTCATAGAGATGAAGTACAAACTTGTCAGGGAAGTCAATGATAGCATGTGGTTGTGTGATCTAACCTTTATGGTAGACGTTACCAAGTACCTCTCTGAGCTGAACATCAAGTTTCAAGGCACCAATTAGATTCTTAGCTTCCTGCTTTAAAAGATAAAATCATTTGAAGCTAAGTTAAGACTGTGATAAGTGCCACTCAAAAGGAATAACATGGATACATGCTTTAGTTTAATTTCGGTTTATGTTGCCTGCAAAAGACAATTAATTCAGTAGTGTAGTCCATACATGCTTCCTATAATTCTAACATTCAAATATGATACTAGAACAATGGTATTAAGATGGGTTGCACCTTCATATTCACATACTCTATTTTTTTTTTTATTAATGAAATCAATGAAACCTATATATATCCAAAACTGGTTGCCATCTAGTGGATTCTGACTCATAGCAATGCTATAAGGCAGAGTAGAACAGCCCCTATGCTTTTCAAGGCTGTAAATCTTCATGGAAGTCAACTACCACAGTTTCTCCCAAAGAGCAGCTGGTCAATTTGATCCACTGACTTTTCAATAAGCAACAAGTGCTTAACCATTCTACCACCAGAGAAATATATATAGTTCATGAATTAGTGGAATGGAAAGACAATGGAATTTTTCCATAAAATGTTTGATGCCCCTTCATACATAATATTTTGCTTCTGGTGTTAAGCATTGTCAAGTTGGTTCTGACTTATAAAGACCCTGTATAGGGTTTTTGAGGAACAGTTGGTGGGTTTGAACCACCAACCTTGTCGTTAGTACTCCAGTGTTTGTTCTATAGTGTCATACCAATTCTCCATATATAATATACATATACAGACTTCATATATACCTTACTCAGTTACATGAATCAAAGCAGACTCTGTGACACCTAAAAGCAACAACATCCATTGTAATTGAGCATAATTTTGGGCTTGCAGTTTCCTTCGAAAAGGGAGGAATTCAGGTGTGAATTAGTAGTATCATCTCTTTCAGAAGTTGATGGCACCAGTGGTTTTGTCTTGAAGAAAAAATCTACATCAATATAAGTGTACCCAATATTGGGGAATGGTCCTTCTCCCTACATTTGCAAAGAATAGAGCATGGCACTGACACAAAGAATTATTGTAGATTAAATGAGAAGGCCTGACTCTTCTGTTACCTACTCATCCTCCATAACTCTCAGAAGAAGACTAACCTACTTGTTCGTCTGATCCTCATGTTCTACAACTGTAGATTAGTTTATTTGTCACTAAACTATGGAAAAAGACATGGGTGTTTTCTTTATTTCAAAAGGAAGAACTAAATACGTCTTCAGAATATGACTCTGCAAACTCTGCTCTCATGGGGAATGAAGTGGTCTCTTCTCTCAAACCTTAGGATTGAGCAGAATGTCACAAAATAAGCCCTCCTTAGAGGACATTTACCAGTAACTGCTTAATTTCCCCCTAATAGTTCTATTAATAATTCATGACAGATAACAAAAACTTTTTGCTTACCAACCCACAAAAAAGGCTTCCTGAAACATCCACTAAAGTTAATTGACTTCTTGTCATACTCAAGGGGTTTCTAGGTGCCACAAATGTTTAAGCACTTTACTACTGACCAACTGTTTGGTGGTTCTAGCAACCCAGAAGACATGCCTGGCAATCTGCTTCTGAGAGAGCACATCTTTGGAATCCCTCTGGAGCACAACTCTATTCTGCAAACACCGAGTCACCTAAATCTGCAATGACAACTGCTTTGGTGTGTTGCTGGTCTCTTTTTGACATATCATTAATTAGCAATGAAAGAAATTTTGTTTGGAGAATACTAATGTTATCCAAATAAGAAGCATCCCATAAAGCATTTTTATAATTAAACAAGGAGAAAGGCTCTAGAAATGAAAACTTTCATTAAGTTAGAAGGCTAAGTTCATCAGAACCCCATTTAAGTTATATCTTTAAATATTTTTCCATATAATATCTGCTTTTGTTTTTTGTTTTTGCCTTTAATTTTTTTTTTCAATGTGAAATTCTCCCAGGACTTTCCACATTGGATGATACTGTGTAATTGTTTTCTCTGTGTTCTTGTAAGTTGCTACATAATCAGGACCAATGGTGAAAACTTACTATACAATGAGTACTGTAACTGAGAAATCATTTTTAAAGTGTGAGAAAGAAAGCATCAGTAAAGTGTGGTCTTGACACTGACATGAGCATTCTTATGAAGACTATGAGAGTCAAGGGGAGAGTCAGACATCTTCAGGATCAGATTTTATCTAGTCACTCACTAAATAAGCTAGCTGCCTTTTTTTTTTTTTGTTATATTCTTGAAAATGTGTTTTTTAAAATTTTTTCCTCACATAATAAAATAATTTTCATTTTGTAATATGTTGAAAAAATAAAACATTAGTACAAAATAAAATAAAAATTAAAAAAACAAAATAAAATGTATAAAAATATACTAGCACAAGGTTCAGTATTGTAATTTTCTGTATTTCATTTTGTTATTGGCCTTATATTATTAAAATAATATGAAATCCTAAATTAATTGTTGGGAATCATTTTGTAACCAATATTGCAATATCTAATACTATTCTATTGCTTGTCATTCCAAAATAAAACAAGCTACAAACACATGCATACCACACATTTTGGATATCTTACATTTTCCTTGAAATAATATTTGGAATATATGTATTCTATATGGCATATGGTCTTCTAATACACACGAGCACACAAAGTGCCTAATGCTTAGTTAAAATCATTCTGAATAATTAATACAATTAATTAAAATTGTATTTTTGAACCAAAAAGTAAGTAAAACCATGGCAAATTACCCTGATAAATTTTACAAGATGAAAATGCATGATTATAAATTATGAAAAATAAAACAAAAGAACTTTTAAATTCATTGATGAGTTGGCAAGAATGGTAGATAAGCTAAATCAAAACTATTTAGCATATAAAATTTTTATTAAGCTTCATTTCTAATGGCCTTCCGATAATGAAAAGCAAGAGAAGAGAAAGACAAAAGCAAGAAACAAAGAGTAAACAATGATGCAAATATACAATGGAATGCAATAAAGCTGCTTAGACAAAAAAAAAAAGAATACATATAGTCCTTCTAAGACTATCAAGAAAACTAAAACATCCAGGATAAAAGCAAGGCCTAGAAAATTTATAGAAATTTCTAATTTTCCATGAGAAAGAATTTTATTAAATGTATTTGTAAATTTGCTTTATTTATTAAAGATTGGGATTATACACAAAAGTTAAAGTGTTACATATAGAGTAAAGGGGAAAATAATAATAAATTCAAGGATAAGATCAAACCTTCTTTGTTTATATTTTTTTACTTTGTTCTAATTTTATAATCAAGTGACTCCATGAAGGTTCTGCAACAGGTTCAGTCTGCCATACAAACTGCTCTGTCACTTGGGCCATATGATTCAGCTGATCTAATGCTACATAAAGTGCTAGTGACTGATAGAGATACAATTTAGACATCGCAGACACTTGGAATTTTAAAGCAAAGTCCTGCCACCTCCTTTTCAGAGATAACTACTTTCCTTTTGAGAATACATTTTTGGCTTGTTACTGGATCTTGGTAGAGATCGAAATGTGTAACCATGGAACACAAAGTAACCATACAGCCTGCGTGTTATCAGAGTGGTAATGTTGGATTTGCATAGCAGCACTCCATCGTTAAACATAAGCAATATGCTTAATTCAAAAGCATCAATTCTTCTCCGGTCTTCCTTATTCACTGCCCAGCTTTTAAATGCATATGAGGTTATTTAAAATACCATGGCTTGGGTCAGAAGCACCTTAATCTTCAAGTTGACATTTTTGCTATTAAACACTTTAAAAGGTCTTGTGCAGCAGATTTGCCTAATACAATACGTCATTTGAGTTCTTAACTGCTGCTTCCATGGGTGTTGATTGTTGATCCAAGATGAATGAAGTCCTAGACAACTTCAATCTTTTTCCGTTGATAAGAATGTTGTTTTATTGGTCCAGTGGTGAGGATTTTTGCTTTCATTACATTGAGATGCAATCCATACCAAAGGCTGTGCTCTTTGATCTTCATCAGTAAGCATTTTAAATCTTCTTAACTTTCAGCAAGCAAGGTTGTATCATCTGCATATCACAGATTGTCAATGAGTCTTCCTTAAATCCTGATGCCATGTTTTTCCTCATATAACACATCTTCTCAGATTATTTTGATCAGCATACAGGTTCAATAAGTATGGTGAAATAATACAACCCTGTTGCACACCTTTCTTAATTTTAAACCATTCTGTTCCCGTGTTCTGTTCAAACAACTGCCTCTTGGTCCAGGTACAGATTCCTCATGAGCACAATTAAGTGTTACAGAATACTCATCCTTCACAATGTTGTTCAAAACTTGTCATGAACCACACAATAAAAGACTTTGTGTAGTCAATAAAGCACAGGTAAACATCTTTCTAATATTCTCTGCTTTCAGCCAAGATCCATTGGACATCAGCAATGATATGCCTTGTTCCATGGCCTCTTCTGAATCCAGTTTGAACCTCTGGGGGTTCTATGTCAATCTATGCTTGCAGCCATTTCTGTATTACCTTTAGTAAAACATAACTTGCATGGGATACCAAAGATTTTGTCTGATAATTTCTGCATTCCGTTGGGTTACCTCTCTTTGGAATATATACAAACACGGATCTCTTCTGATCAGTCAGCAAGATAGTTGTCTTCCAAATTTCCTGGCATAGATGAGTGAGTGCCTCCTGTACCACCTCACTTTCTTGAAAGGTTTCAAATGGGACTTTCTTGAAAGATTTCAAATTAGGAATGGGACTCATTGTTAATCCTGGAACTGCTTGCATGTATCTTTATGATTTTATGTAAAATTTAAATAACAACAACAACAAAAACATCTTAAAAAAAAAAGAACTATCCACACATGGAGCTCTGATATGGAGCTTTAGGATAAGCACTGGACTGCTAACCACAAGATTTGGGGCTCAAACCTACCAGCTGATCCTCAGAAACCTTATATAGGGTCACAATGAGTTTTAACTGATTCGACAACACTTAAAAACAGCAATATCTACCCAAAGACAGAAAAAAGAAACTAAGAAAACACTAATCAGCAAAACATATATGTAGATATGATTTTATTATATTCAATTTGGGGTACTGGCATGGCTTGTACATGGCTGTGAATCGGGAAGCTATGCCACCTATATTTTGAATACCAGCAGGGTTATAGACTACTTCTGAATGCTTACCATCTGAAAATCTCATGAATTGCAGCAAAACATAGTCAGATATAGTGCTAGATAATGAGCCCCTCAGGTTGGAAGGCACTCAAAATACAACTGGGGAAGAGCTACCTTCTCAAATTAGAGGTGACTATATGAAATGAAGGAGTCCTGGTGTGGCATTGTGGGCTAATGCGTCAGACTACAAAGTCGCTTAAACTGCAAGGTCAGTGGTTCAAGCTTACCAGCTGCTCCTTGGAAACCCTATATAGGGTTGCTATGCATCAGAATCTACTTGATGGCACTTAACAATAAAACAACAACATATGACATGAATGGAAAAAAGTTTTTGGGAGCTTCATTTGATGATGGAGTACAACTCAAAATGAGAATAAATGACTGCAAACATCCATTAAAAATCAAAATATGGAATGTACTAAGTATCAACCTAGGAATGTTGGAAATTGTCCAAATGAAATCAATATCCTATGCATTGGTTAACTGAAATGGACTGGTATTGAACATTTTGAATCAGATAATCATATGGTTTACTATGTCATAAATGACATTTACAAGAGGAATGGTGTCACATTCATCATTTCAACATCTATGCTGAAGTGCAATGCTATCTGTGATAGGATAACATCCATATATCTACAAGGAAGACAAGTTATTACCACTATTATTCAAATTTATGCACCTACCACAAAAGCCAGTGATGATGAAATTGGAGAATTTCACCAACTTCTTCAGCCTAAA
>NW_006408530.1:2481994-2483699 GCF_000296735.1 Chrysochloris asiatica | reverse complement strand
CTTGTTATCAGGAGGAATTGGTCTCTGGAGAAGTACATCATCTTTAGTAAACTGGAGAATCAGCAAAATAGAGGAAGATTCCCCAAAACATGGATTGGCACAGTGGTAGCAGCAATTGGCTCAAGCATCACAATTGTGAGGATGACAAAGGACAAGATATTTTTTCCTTCTGTTATGCATAGGGTTGCTATGAGTCAGAACTGACTTAAGGGCACCCAACATCAATAACAACAGTACATACTGTTTTACATGTGTAAATATGAGCTCATATGTGTGATACATGTTGTCCTAGATTCTAAAGAATATTCTGTATCATATAGCGTATACTATATATAAATAATAAACAACTCCTATTAAAAAAAAAAAAAACCACCAAAAAAACAGAAAAAAGATAAGTATCCAATAGAAAAAAATGGTAAAAGTCTTGAAGAGCTACTGTATGGGCAGGAAGAACTAATAATTGTAGAAAATGTAGCTTAACTGCATTAAAACTCAGAGGATACAAATTAAAAACACAGTAAGATGCCATTTCTCATATATGGTAAATAGACAAGATTTTGTCAGTCTTATTATATCAACCCTGGAAAAGATCTGGAACAGCCACAGGCTAAATAACTGCTGGTGGTAATATAATATGGTACAACAAGTTTCAAAAACAATTTGGTATTTTCTAATAAATTGGGAGCTATCCAACACTTAGAAATCCACTTCTAGTTATATGCCCTAGATGATTCCTTGCTATTTGTATGCTCCAGGAACCCTATTTAACAATATCTATAATAAAAAAGGAGCTCTGGTAGCGTAGTGGTTACGAATCGGGCTGCAAACCTTAAGGTCAGCGGTTCGAAACTACCAGCTGCTCCGCGGGAGAAAGCTGAGGCTTTCTACTCCCGTAAAGATTTACACCCTCGGAAACCCTATACAGGGTCGCTATGGGTCGGAATCGACTCGATGGCACATAACAACAACAATAATAACATGTTAGAGCATCTGGAAAAAGGCATTATTGTCATTGAGAGGGAAATTAATTTAAAGTTCTTCTATATCTGTATGTTAGAATAAGATACTACAGAGAAGTTGGATGCGTTGTAGCTATACAGAACACATGAATGAATATTAAAATTTTAGTTATGATTGAGAAAAGCAAGTAAAGGGAAAGTTAAGACAGTATAATTCCATTCAACATGTATGCTGAGCAAAAAATCCGAGAAGCTGGGTTATATGCAGAAAAACACATAAAACTTAATAGTATATTATTTGGGGATAAAAATACATAAACTTACAGGAAAAACTGAGAAAATTAAACACAAAATTCCAAATAGTTTATTTTAATGTGAGAAAAGGAAGGAATTCCTCAGCAAGGAATGAAAGAGACTTCAGATTTATGATAATGTTTTACTTCTTGACCTTGGTGATATTAATTGAGTTGTTATTCTTTCTACAACTGTTACTCACACTTTGTTGTTGTTAGGTGCCATCGAGTTGGTGCTGACTTATATGCACAGCAGAACGAAATCCTGGGCCATCCTTACTATTGTTGCCACACTTGAGCCCACTGATGCTGCCACTTGGCCAATCCATTTAACAGGGAGTCTTCCTCTTTTTCTCTGACCCTCCACCTTACCAAACATGAGATCCTTCTCCAGTGACTGGTCCCTCCTGAAAATATGTTCGAAGTATGAGAGATAAAGTTTGGCCATCCTAG
>NW_006408530.1:2480335-2481579 GCF_000296735.1 Chrysochloris asiatica | reverse complement strand
ACTTTCAGCAAGCAAGGTTGTATCATCTGCATATTGCAGGTTGTTAATGAGTCTTCCTCTAATACTGATGCCACGTTTTTCTGCATATAACCCAGCTTCTCGGATTTTTTGCTCAGCATACATGTTGAATAAGTAAGACTTACACTTTAGAGTCTTTTTAAACTTAAATATATATTTTTAAATACATTCTAACACTTTCTTCTCACACCTCAATAATTATCTATAAAATTGTCCACCTGGAGGCCACGTATTACAGAATAAAGGGGTGGTAGACTGCTTGCCTACCTTCCCTGAAGTCATATTTCTCAATGTGTTGTAGAGCTATAGAACACTATGACCTTTCTTCCTCTGGTTCCTATATAACTGATTGATTTTTAGGAACTCTCCCTTCAAAGGTATCTCTTCTCTTCTTTGCCTTTAAAATATATAACAAAAAATAAAACTATTATAAATTTTAAAAGAGAATGCATTTTTCAAGACCTGGTGTTTGATAAAAATTTTCTTAGACTTTACAGCAAAAGCATAATAAAAAAAAGCAAAAATTGATAAATAAGGATATCAAATAAAGAATGTTTACACTGTAAAACAATTTGTTAAGAGAATGAAAATGATATTTAACATATTATGAAAATATTTGAAAACCACATATTTATCAAAAGATTAGTATATAGAATGTATATTTTAAATCCTCTAAACTAAACAATAAAAAGCAATAATCCAATCTGAACATAAGGAAAAAATATTGAGACATTTAAATAAAGAATATACAAGTATACATATTTTATGACAAATCAGCACATGGAAATATATGCAACATGATTGTTGATGGTGGTGTTAAGTACCAAGTCTGTTCCAACTCATAGCAACCCTATATAAGGTTTCTGAGGAACAGCTGGTGGGGTTGAACAGCCAACATTGTCTTTAGCAGACCAGGGCTTATCCTACAACACCACACCAAGACACCATGATTGATGTTGTTAAGTACTGTGAGTCAGTTCCGACTCATAGTGACCCTGCACAGGGTTTCTGAAGCTGTAAATCTTTACAGGAGCAGAAAGCCTCATCTTTCTCCTGCAGAACAGCTGGTAGTTTCGAACCTTGAGCTTGAATTTAGTATCCCGATTCCTAATCACTAAATGGTAACAAAAGCCACAATGAAATATCACTACACTTCTATTTGAAAGGCTGGAATTACATGTATATATGAATTATATATATATATATATGTTTATGTGCCATGGAGC
>NW_006408530.1:2455261-2480235 GCF_000296735.1 Chrysochloris asiatica | reverse complement strand
GAGAGAGAGAGAGAGAGAGAGAGAGAACGAGAGAGGAGTCCTGGTGTGGTGCTGTGGGTTAATGCGCCAGACTGCAAAGCCGTTTGAACTGCAAAATCAGCGGTTCAAGCTCACCAGTCACTCCTCTGAAAACCTATACAGGGTTGCTATGGGTCAGAACCAAGTCGACGGCACTTAATAACAACAACAACAATATATGGAGAGAGAGTGAGTCTTGGTGTGGTGCTGTGGGTTAATGCACTGGACTGCAAAGTCAGTTTGACCTGAAAGATCGGCTGTTCAAGCTCACCAGCCACTCCTCAGAAACCCTCAGAAACCACGGTACTTAACAACAACAACAATCATGGTGTCCTTGTGTGGTGCTGTAGGATAGGCCCTGGATGCTAGACCCAGGTTGCTATGGGTCAGAATCCACTCGAAAGCACTTAACAACAGCAACATATGTGAGTACCGACTCATAGCCACCCTATGCATAACAGAATGAAACACTGACGCGGCTTGGGCCAACCTCACTCCCTGAGTTATCGCTGCGAACACTGTGCTAATCCATCTTGTTGGGAGGGTCTTCCTCTTTATCTCTGACCATCCACCTTACCAAACATGATATCCTTCTCCAGTTACTGGTTCCTCCGGATAATATGTCCAATGCATGAGAGATGGAATCTGGCTTCCAAGGAGCACTCTGGCTGTACTTCTTCCAACACAGACCTGTGAGAGAAATAACACCATCCATCTGGTGTTATATAAAAAAGTGAAAGACACATATACCTCTAGTAAGAATATAAGGAATGTAAAGTGGAACATACTACTGCCATGATTCAAAAATTGTATTCATTTACATTTATGCCTGAGAAAAGAAGATTTATGGACCCACAAAAACCTGTACATGAATGTATAACAGCTTTATTTATTGTAACCAAAACCTTGGAAATAATCTAGTCTGCATTTAATAGGAAATACATCCATACTGTGTAATGCTGGTGTGGTTAGTTGCTATCCAATCAATTCAAACTGATATGTACAGAGTAGAACTGGATTAAATAGGATTTTCAAAGCTGTGACCTTGGATAAAGATTGCCAGGCCTGTCTTCTGATTCACTTCTGAATGAGCTTAAACCACCATCATTTCAGATAATAGCAGAGTGTTTAACCATTTGTGCCACCCAAGACCATATATAATACTACTGAGTAATAAAACGGAGCTGTCTGGTGATATACTCAAGAGTCTAGATGAACCTCCAGAAAATTATGCTAAGTGAAAAAAAAATAATCCAAAGTTTACATATTATATAATTCCATTTATATAACATTTATATAACAAAAGGTTAGTGATGGAAAGAAGATTAGTGGTTGCCAGGGATTAAGGAGGGAATGGGTCAGGAGAGAAATGTATATAACTATAAAAGGGCAGCAGTAGACACCCTGTGGTGACAGAAATGTTCTATGTGTCTACTACACTATTGGCAATGTTCTGGTTATAAAATCATACTATCATTTTGCAAGATATTACTATTAGGAGGAAAAGGTAGAGAATACTTCTTTATACTACTTCTTACAACTTCATGGGAAATTTAATGATCTAAAAAAAGTTTAATTAAAAAGTAAAAGCACATATTTAAGTAAGGCAACTAAATTAGTTCTAAAATTAAAATATATAGCTGATAGAATCCCTTTTTACTGAAAGAACAATTTTATTTCTTTATGCCTCTGAAGTTATTAAAATGTAATTCAATCAGTAAATTAGATAGTAAAATTGCTTCAATTTTATTTATGGCTGTAATTAACAAGCCATTTACTTTAACGGCTGTGTTTGACTTTAGTGTTGTACTCCAGCATCTCATTTAAATTAGGAAATTTAAGGTAGACCTCAAATTTAGGAATATCAAAATTATTTGGAAAGTTTTATATACACACTTAGGGGGTCCTTCCCACAGTGTTTAATTCAGAAGTTCTGAGTTTGATCTACAAATTTGCATTTCTAACAAGTTTCTAGGATTACTGTTGTTGTTAAAGGGGTGAGCCAGGTATTATTCAATAGGCCATATATTGAGTTATACCCTTTCCTTAAACAAGACAAGTTAAGGTCAGGCAATTCATATTAGCCAACTTCAGTCAAGTTACATTTTATATGATCACTCCATTCTGGAATTATGTTATTAATGATGAGTTTTAATAGCTATTATGAATGAATTTTATCATCTTCACTGAGTGGCATCACAGGTACCAAATAGAATTTCTAATCCTATTACACAAATCTCTCCATGAAAAATTTCCAAGACTGGTTACTAGAAACAAGATGGTAGATCGGGTAGAAGTGCAGTGAGAATATCTGTCAGGAATAACACAGAATACTGAACCAGAAGCAGGTTCATGGGATAGTCCCAGAACTCTGAACCACATATAAAGAAATATTTAGAAAGTTTGAAGGCTCATAACCAGTCGAATTTGTAGCAGAAGTAAGAAATATAGTGCTTTTGAATCAGCTAGGCTCAGCAGCTCCTGGAGCAGCCATCTTGGGCAAGACTGAATGGGGAAAGGATCAGAGCAGCCACGGACTGATGCCTGACAGAACTGCAGAGATAAAGGAGTGGACATTCTTTTTATTTATTTATTTATTTATTTATTTATTTATTTATTTATTTATTTATTTATTTATTGTATCTGTTCATTGGTCTCTCACTGTCTGAACACTTCTATTCTGGTGAATAAAAGGGGTGCCTGAGGGAGTGGACACCCCATTCCCACCCCCAGAGGGTTACACTATGCATGCACATATATCTCCTCAAAATTTAAAGGAAAAGTTGCCACTTAAAACCAAATGGCAGCACAAAATGGCCACAGCCAGCCCTGAACTGTTTATCATTAGTAAAAGGCCTGAATGGGAGTTGTGGATCAGGACAAGCAGGCTAAGAAATGAAACAGACCAAAAATTAAATCCTGAGTTACATCGTAATGACCAACAGTGGCATCTTGCGACAGTTACTCTAAGTTGAGTAATAAGAAGAGTGAAAAGGGAAACCCACTCCTGATCACGTCTACCTAAAGGCAATCAAAAAGCATAAAAATACCAAAACACACACTCATCTAAGTATTAAGGCCACAGTTAACTACTGAATATGCCCAAGAAACAGAAACAGATGACCATATCAGCACATGTCCACAAATGAGATAAAGTGAAATGACCTGAAGGTAGACCTACACTCCATACTAGAAAGAGGGCAGGCTTTGGAAATGCCTGAAAAAAGAATTCAAAAAATGATTATAAAATGTATCAAAACACTTTATAATGGAGTTGAGAAAAATAAATAAGTCAGGAAAGCATGACAGCAACAGTCAAATAAGATAGATACAGCAATGGAAACAATTAAAAAACCTACAGAAAGAGGTCCAAATGATTAATGATAGAATATCAGAAATGGGCAGTACATTGAAAGGGCAAAGGAGTAGAATTAAAGAGACAGAAGCCAGAGCTGGAAGACAAATCTCTCAATACTATTAATATAAAAGAGCAAGCAGAAAAAGGAATAAAGTCTAAGATTCATGTTGCACAACATGAAGATGAATAACTTAAGAATTATCAGCATTCCAGAACAGGAAGACTCACACAAGTCCACACAGGAGATATTTGAAGAGCTTCTGGAAGACAAATTCCCTAACATATTGAAAAGCAAAAAGGTAAGCATTCAAGGAGCTCAAAGAACCCCTGGAATGATATGTCCTAAAAGAAAATCATCAAGACATAATGAAGCTTGCCGTAATTAAAGATAAGGACAGAATCCTGAAAGCAGCTAGGGAAAAAAGAAATGTTACATACAAAGGTAAGCAATTGACACTAAGCTTGGATCTCTCAGCAGAAACCATGCTGGAAAGAAGGCAGTAGGGAGACATATATAAAACCCTGATTCAAGAATCCTCTACCCAGCAAAGCTGTCAATCAAATACTATGGTATAATCAAAACATTCCAGAATAAACAGAAGCTAAGGGATTTTGCCAAAGTTAACCATGCACTGAAAAACATCCTAAAGGAAGTTCCGTAGACTGAGAACCAACAAGAACAGACAACCAGAGATTGAAATACATGGCAGCACCACCCTGAATTAAATGGACAAATGGAAGAGTCGAGAACAGAACAAAACTATAAGAACACATTCAGAGGATCTGGTAGGTCAGTCTATGATCAAAACAATTACAATGTGAAATAAGGTAAACACATAAAAAGGGAGAGCCAGGTGGTGAGAAGATCAGGTAGATTATAGGATAAAATAGTGTCTTAAATGGAGAGAAAAGTTAATGGAATCTAAGGTAACCATTACAGTGGGGGTGGGGTAGAGGTTATGGGGAGGGGGAGGGAGGCAATGGTAGAGCACAGGGTAGGGGGAAGACACATCATAGTTTGGGTGTTGGGAGGGCAATATAAGAAGGGGGAGGAGGTGGAAGAACAAGTTAGATAAGGGAATATTGTGACAGGTTTGCATAGACTAAATGAGACAGAGGTAAATAGTGATGCATGCTCAACCTTGGAACAGCAGTTCTCTGTGATACAGGGATCTATGCATAGTTTGAAGAAGAGAAATAATACTAAGATGTTTGACTGCCTTATGGATATTGTGTTCCCTTGCCTACTATTGTAAAATGTACAGTTGAGTGGGATAGAAAGGAATGTCAGGAAACATGATTACAGAAAACTTGTAAGCCTGTCTTCAGCCTATAACTGACTGGAATACCTAAAAGAGGTTCTAGAATTTTCCCAGTGAAATAGGCCTCTTGAATCCTTAGCTCCATCCAGAACCCAGAGGAGGGGCATTCCCACTAGAAAGGATAAGCAGACTAGTCTGGAACAGCTAGAGTGACAGAAGACACATCTTCAAAGAAAGATCATCAAGAAAAATCCAAAACAAAAATGGCAGTATGATTGGCTACTACAAGAATAAGTAAGCTGTTCATTGGGAAGCCATCAAGGCAAGCAATCAAGTTATTTTAGGACAAATCCTCCTCTAAGAATGAAACTCAAAGGGAACACATGAGCAGGCATGTAAGTTTGCTAATGACCACATCAGTTTACTGGTGAATGGAAGAGGGGGAAAGGGAGCAATGAAGAAATGGGCTGAGTTAAACCATGGGCTATTGACTCCTTCAGACCTGGAGATGAGAGAGAGAAGAGGAAGGGCTAGTTGGTCCAAAGTATGGTGAGACTGGGGGACACCTGAGCCCATGGACAAGGACATAGCCACAGAGGGCTACATCTGAGAGTCAAGCATTCAGCTGATATGAAGTGAGGAGAGATGCATAAGAACACCCAAGTGTGCAGATAGTACCCATTTGACCTAGCCCTTTTGGCTTGATAATCAGAACTCGACTAGAGGAAGATAGAAACAAACAAACATTTTATGATAAAGGAAACAAGGGTAAATTGCTACAATTTGATGAACTTGACCTATAATCATGGAGGTGTTGTTGTTGTTGTGTGCCATCGAGTCGGTTCTGACCCATAGCGACCCTGTACAGGGTTTCTGAGGGTGTAAATCTTTACGGCAGTAGAAAGCCTGATCTTTCTCCCGCGGAGCAGCTGGTAGTTTCGAACCACTGACCTTAAGGTTCGCAGCCCGATTCATAACCACTACGCTACCAGAGCTCCTATAATCACGGAGGTAGTAACTCTAAATACTAACAGAGAGGGAAGGAGTCTTCGCATCAAATACCAATATTATCCTTAGATACTGGCTACCTAAAATGAGGGGGCAATGGAGGCACTAAGTGACTGGCTTACAAGGTTTTAAGAGGGAGTTTAGTTTAAGAGTGCGTGGGGGAAGAAAGAATCCCCAATGAACAGTTTTCATCTTGTCTAGATGGGTCTGGTTAAAAGAGATGGTGATATGTTCCTTACAATTCAATAGTGAGTAATAGTTATCATGACTAATTGGGACCGTCACAGTTGTAAATGTAGAAGTTTTGTAACAAAAATGGGGGAGTAGTTAATTTTACAGTCCAGAAAAAAAGGACCCTTCATCACGGGAGAAGAGCAGAAGCAGAATGCGAGACCTTATCCTGAGAAGCAGCGATACCAGAGATGGGGCTATGGAGAGGGGGAACAGCTAAGGTCTTTAGATTAATGGGAAGAGAAGGACTGAGAGCTGGTGTCCAAGAGGCCGACTTGCGGAATGTGCCCTTTGGTGGTGTAAATTATTATATATGCCTGAGTAATTTTTTTAAAAAAAGAGCTAAAGTGAATAGAGAGAAATACTGTTGACTGATGGTACATGTAAGGGATTATAATCATTGTAATGAAACAAGGTGTATAATTTGTTGAATTTAAAATTGATGAGCTGCCCTGTACTTTCACTTAATTCACAGTAAAAACTTAAAAAAAAAAAAAAAAAAGAAAAATTTCCAAGACTGAATTCGTAATCTTAACTTATTTTTTAAAAGATTGCAGCCGTGGAGACCTTGTACAAGAGCTTATGGAATAAGATGACTTTCAAACACAACACGTATACACCCACATAGAGGCATTCCTCTGTACACACTCACCCTTAAACTGTAAGGTAGCATTTCATTATAAAATCTTATTTTAACAGTAAAAATAAAAAAACAATATTATTTTTCTCAGTATTGCCTACAGAAAATGATTTTCAAATTCCAAATACATATGATAACATTGCCATCTAATGGGTAAACAGTAATTCCACATTTCACAATTAAAAGTAGTCCAGAATCTACTTTGAAAATAAAGGGAAAATGTGAGATAACTAGATATGTTGTTGTTGTTGTTAAGTGCCATCGAGTCGATTCTGACCCATAGTGACTCTGTATAGGGTTTTCAAGGAGCAACTGGTGAGCTTCAACCACCGACCTTGCAGTTCAAACGACTTTGCACTGTGATGCATTAGCCCACAACACCACAAGACTCCATAAGTATTGCTAAAAATTTAGGATATTATTTTTTGTTGCTGTTTTCTGATTTGGAAAGCAGTGGCATAATAAGTCACAAACTAATGTACTTCCTGTTCATTCACCATTCTTCTCTTTCCTCACAGACCTTTTTTTTTTTTTTTTTTCTCTTCTTCAGTAAATGAACAGAGGCAAAATTCTTAAACTTTGTGTGTTATTTCCTAAAACTAAAAATTCATTCTCAGTTAAAATACTTTAACACCAATAATATTTTATGATAGAAAGAAAAGTATATAGAAATGATACATTCGAGAATTATCAACAATAGTAAAAGAAACTTAAAAAGACTACTTCAATATACAAGTTTCATTAAAATAAGAAAGGAATGGAGACGTTAACTTTACAAGATAGTTGTACTCTCCTTTAAGCAAATAAATTATAATTTTGTCTTTTATTAAAATAAAGAGATTAAATAAATATTTTGTTGTTGTTGTTAAGCGCCGTCGAGTTGATTCCGACCCAAAGTGACACTGTATAGGGTTTTCAAGGAGCAGCTGGTGAGCTTGAACCACTGGCCTTGCAGTTCAAACAACTTTGCAGTCTGATGCATTAGCCCATAGAGCCATACCAGGACTCAAATGAATGTTTAGGTACCTTCATAATTTAGCATTCTTAAATAACTGTTTCTTAATGAACTCCAATTCCTTCTTCATTAAAGATAAAAGCTGGCTCTGTTGATAGTGGAAAAGAGGTTTATTAGAGAAAGGATACCTGCAGGGGAGATGTGCCATCAGTGGGAGCATTTTGCCATTTGCACAATCTGACATGCATTTACTGGGTGAGGAGTTTTTCCACAATTACGGTTCTTCAGTTTCTAAAAGGAGGAAGGCTTTCCTGTTTGAGCTGTGCCACCATCATGTGTAACTTCCTTCTGTCATTTTTCCAATGCTATGTGCACATCTAGCCTCCATGATGGAGTCTAAGATCCCTAGATGGATTCCATTGCAAAAGGGTCTGGTATACATGGCATAATTGAGTTTGTGCCTACACTGAGAGCTGGTTAAGGCAGAGGTTAATATGCAGCTGATGGTTAACAACCCCACTAGATTGTTAAATATGGAAGGAGGACACCCAAGACCTGCTGGATTCAGGACACATGAGGAGACAGCTTATTTATTTTATTTTATTGATTGATTTAAATCCTGTTTATAACCTGCCTGCATGACAAGGAGATAGATTCTATCTTTTGTCCACATTGTGTCTCTCTGTTCTTTATATTTGGAGGGATTTCTTGTGGTTCTACTGATCTTTTCCCAATGCCGCTTTTCTGCTACCCCAGTAATTTTCCTTAATAGTTTTACTTCTGTTCCCTTACCCTAACATTTCCAGATAGGGAAATTGTCTCAAACAATTCTGAATGAACTACCACATCTGGTGTTTTGTTTTGTGAGATTTCTCAATAACTTTCCAAAGCACCCAGTTAAGAAAATTTTCTTTATGTTTACCAACACAAATTTCACCAAAGTCCCAAGAATCATAAATCACCTTATTACAGAAAGAACTGTCACAGCCTTAGGCAATAATTTCCTCCAAGTATTTATCTATCATAGTACATATTTTCATCAATATATAAATATTACATATGCTTAGACCAACCATCAACATTCATAGACGCAGCAGTCAAGGAATCAAATGGTGAATTGCATTAGGCACAAGACCTCTTTAAAGTGTTGAAGAGCACAGGTGTCAGTTTGAAAAGGTGTACCTGACCCAAATTATGGCATTTTTAATAACCTCATATGTGTACAAAATGTTGGCAGTGAATAAGAAGACAGTAGAAGAATTGATACATTTAAGTTATGGTGTTGGAAGAGAATATTAAAAGTACCATAGACTTCCAAAGGAACAAACAGATCTGTATTGGAAAAAGTACAGCCAGATTGCATCTTGGAAGTTAGAATGGCCAAACTTCATATCTCATACTTCAGCTATATCATCAAGAGGGACCAGCCCCTCAAGAATGATATTATGTTCAGTATAGTGGAGGGGGAGTCCTGGTGTGGCGCTGTGGGTTAATACACTGGACTGCAAAGTCGTTTTGAACCGCAAGGTTGGTGGTTCAAGCTCACCAACTGCTCCTTGGAAATCCTATACAGGGTTGCTATGGGTCAGAACTGACTCGATGGCACTTAACAACAACAAGAACATAGTGGTGGGGAGGAGATAAAAAGGAAGATTCCCAATGAGATGGTTTGGCACACTGGTGGTAGCAATGGTCTCAAGCATAGCAAGGATTATGAGGATGTTGCAGGACTGGACAGTGTTCTAGTCTGATGTCCATACGGTCGCTATGATTCAACGGCACTTAACAACCACAATAATCATCCATTTCAGCACAATCCTGGTGTTACACTGTAGGGCAAGCACTGGACTACTAGTGAAAGGTCTGTGATTCAAATCCACCAGCCAATGAGTCAGGACCGATTAGAGAACACTTAACAAAAACAACAATGCCTCTTTTGACTTTTATATGTTGCATTTCTTTTTTGACTACTTCTAATTTTCCTAAATTCATACTTCATGAATATCATGTTCTGATAATTAACAGATGTTTGCAGTAGTTTCCTCTCATTTTCAGTTGTGCCCCATCTGTGAATGAAGATCTTGAAAACTTTGCATCATGCACTTCATTAAGATGGACTCTACTACGGTGAGACCTGGTTGGCCCAGGTCTACTATGGTAAGACCTGGGGATTCTTGAGCGAATGGACAAGGACATAGCCACAGAGGGCTGGAGCTGAGAATGAAGCATCCAGCTGATAGGAAGTGAAGGGAAGTGCACAAGAATGCCCAAACTTAAAGATAGTACTCATTAGACCTAGCTTCAATGCCTGGATGATCAGCACTTGACAAGAGGAAGATAAAAAACAAAATTTGATAAAGAAAACAAGTATTAGTTACCTCCAAATCCTCTCACTTGTTTTCTTTAATTTGGTATGGTTCACGGATATAACTATTTGTATTTTACTTTGGAGGGGGCTTCATAAAGTTCAGATAAAAATAGCCCTAAAAGATACTGGAATTTTTCTCAAGAATTATTTAGAAAATACTTGTTTATTTAACTCTGTATAAGAATCGTAAGTGATCATTATTATCATACTTTTTCAAGGTACTAATTTTATTTATGACATACAATTCTATTTTACTCATCATTATATGTCAGTACCTAGAATATCTGAAGCTATAAAACTCTGAAATATATGTTAAGCAAGTGAATGTAAAACCTATCCCATTAGGAGTGCTACTTATATGAAAGATAATACTAATTCCCTTGTTTATCACTTATTTCAGCAGGCCTCTAGCATGCTATTCTAGAAACCAGAGATTTGAAAACTAAATCTTTTCATTTCACAGGCACCCTTGAAGTTTGGTTCTGATAGAGGATTGGTTTTACAAAACAAATCTCTCAAAAAAAGTCTTGGGAGAAAGCAATGAAGAATGTGAGACAATACATACTCTAGGTGATTATTCTTGTTTCAGAAACAGTGGTGAATGTTTATTGTTTTTGTTTTTTCTTTTCTGGGACCTTTCAAGATATTTCTAGTTTCTGGTTCTTAGGATCAGATTGAAGCAGCAGCAGTTAAGTTTCTACATTTTAATTGCCTTTTCATCTACTCTTTCCTTTCAAAACAGAAGATTAATAAATATATTTCAGTGCCTCTGAATTTTAAGCTTATTCAAAATAGATTCTAGATTTATAACAGTTAGGTGTTCCAAAATTAATCATCAGAATTGGATAGCAATTAATGAGCATTTAGAGGGTCTTCATAACATCCAAAAGCTCCAGGAAGATAAAATGGCAATTAATTAGTCACGTGGGTTTAACTAAGACCACCTCTAGGCACCTCAAGAGATAATTGCCAGTAACCGTTATGCATCCACAATTGTAAAAGTACTAACAGTTATGGAGTTTCTGTAGTTAAAAGTTCCAATGAAAAACCTTAATTTTTCCAACAAAATACATCATTTGGTAGTGATGGTAGTATGCCGTGGAGTCGGTTCTAACCCTTAGTGACCCTGTAAATCTTTATGGAAACAGAAAGTCTCATCTTTCTCCCACAAAAGTCTGGTAGGTTCAAAATGCTGACTTTGTGGTTAGCAGTCCAACTCATACTCTAGTACGTTATGAGGGGGAGTTGGGTATGACTCATAGCATCCCTGCATAAGGTTTCTGAGGCTATAAAACTTTCCAGGAACAGAAAGCCTCATCTTTCTCTCATGGAACAGCCTGACTTATATAATTACTACGTCATCAGAGCTCCTTTTATGTCATTTAGATAACTGTATTAATTTAGATCCTCAAACCCAAATCCACAAGGCATGAAGCCATTTTGTGATAGACTCTAATAAAAGCACAGAACACCAAGTCTTGCAGGCGCTTCCTTGCTTGGTGATACCCTTTTTGGCATATTTTAGTTGGGAGGAGTTGGTGCCCTTCATGATCCTGAAAGCATGGAATCTATGCCTTTAAGAATTTTAGTTTCTGCCTTGCAGGAAATAACCTAAAAACTCTCCCATCTCCCCTAAGAAAAACTGTCTTGAGCTTTAGTTTATGGCCTCTGGAAACAAAACAAGATGTGCTTAAGTCTTTAGATTAAGCTGAAGGGCACTGGAGATAATTGCCTGGGTGGATTGGTCATAAAGACCCTGGGAATAAAATCTATTTTTTTAAGATAAAGAGAAAAGGTCCTGGTATTACTCACCTCACTGTGGAATGTAAAGAAAAACAGATCCAATGCTTAGGTGATGTGCACTGTCCTATACAATGTGTTTGCTTTTGAGTTGGGAAGACAGTCTTGAGGGATCATCCTTCCCGCTCCACACTGCTGACTTTCTGTTAATAAAGCTTGTATTGGATCTTTCCATATCTCTGTGATTGACTACTGTGACAGATGGCAAACCCTCATTTTAGTTTGGCAACAATCCCACAGGAAGAGGGCAACCAGGAGTTCCAGTGAGAATTCTACTATTCCCTGTCCTATGCATCTCTTTCCTTGGCTGAGTTTAATTTCAATTATTTTTCTGTAATAAGGATTGTCATTGCTGTTTAGTTATGGAGAGTCAGTTCCAATTCATAGCAATGGTGTATAGGGTTTCTACAGCTATAAATCATTTCAGGAGCAGAAGGCTTCATAGTTCCTCCAGAGCATCTGTTAGGCTTGAACTGTTGATCTTATGGCTAGCAGTCCAGAGCTTATTCTATAGAGCCACAGCTTTTAGTATAAAACATTGATATTGTTGTTGTTGTTACGTACCATCCAGTCGCTTCCTATTCATTTTCTGACTTTGTAAAAAGTTTTTAGAAGTGGCTGGTGGGTTTCAAATGCAGACCTTGTGGTTAGCAATCCAGTGCTTTTCCTACAGTGCCACCTGAGGACTCCTTAATGAACATTGCTGCTAAGTGCCATTATGTCAGTTCTAATTAACAGAGAGCTCAACAAGGAGCTCTGGTAGCGTAGTGGTTACGAATCGGGCTGCGAACCTTAAGGCCAGCAGTTCGAAACTACCAGCTGCTCCGCGGGAGAAAGATGAGGCGTTCTGCTCCCGTAAAGATTTACAGCCTCGGAAACCCTGTACAGGGTCGCTATGGGTCGGAACCGACTTGATGGCACTTAGCAACAACAACAATTAACAGAGAACTTGCATCAGGTTTCTGATACAAAAATGGCTGGTGGGTTTTAACAGCCAACTTTGTGGTTTGGTTACCATGTCAATGTTTATCCTACAGAGCCACACCAGGACTCCTGAGAAGCATTAATGTACATTAGTCTTTAGTTTTCAAGAGTTCATTGAGTTCTAGTGAATTATCGAACCTCATGGTGGCTTGTGGATGTCCCTTGAACTTGATATTAATGTTAGAAGTGAGGGCAGATTTGTAGGAATTTTCTACTCTTAGTATACAGTTGACCAAAATGTATGTATTATTTTTATAACCAACTGCCATTAAGCTAAAATAACCTGTATATTTCTTCATATAAGTCTTTATGGAGTTCATAAACTCATATATACATATGTATGTAATGTCAAGTTAGGAGCTCTGGTAGCGTAGTGGTTATGAATCGGGCTGGGAACCACAAGGTCAGCAGTTCAAAACTACCAGCTCTTCCACTGGACAAAGATGAGGCTTTCTGCTCCCGTAAAGATTTACAGCCTCGGAAACCCTGTACAGGGTCACTATGAGTCGGAACCGACTCCATGGCACATAACCAACAAATGTTATTTCTTGTTGTATGATTTCAACAATCAAAGATTAATTTTGATTTTTATATGCGAAGTTGGTTTGAACCACAAGGTTGGCAGTTCAAGCTCACCAGCTACTCTTCGGAAACCCTATATAGCATCTCTATGGGTTGGAACCAACTCTGTGGCACTTAACAACAGCAACACAACATGATTTGGAAAATGATGTAAAACCTCCGAAACACTAAACTTTAGATTTGAGTCTCATTGTACTTTCATAATCATAATCTCATAATCATAAATGGTTGTTAAAACAAGTGGATCTAAGTTTGAAGAAAATCTGCTTCTGAGTCCATTCCCACATACAGAGGCCCTATAGGACAGAGGAGAACTGCCCCATGTGGTTTTCAAGGCTGACAATTTTCACAGAAGCAGACTACTTCATTTTTTCCATTGGAGAAGATAATCTCTTATTATTACTGCTGTTGCTAAGAACCACAGACTCGGTTCCAGCTCACAGCAACCCTGTAACAAGTTCTGATGTTGGATGGTGTTTGACAGGTCAGTGCTTAGCCTACAGCACACCCCAGGATTTCCTATAAGTAAATTATTAATAACAAAAAGATAATCATTTACAAAAGTTATACCAGGTGAAAACTATTCTACAAGGGATCAATGTTAACATTACCAAAACTGAAACAAATAAACAAACTGAAATAAATATATATCACTTCTGTGGTATCTCTGTCAAATGTCATATGCATCAAATGAATCTAATGACGAGAAATATGTAAGCCTTATATGGTGTTGATGTGATTTTTCTGTTAAAGAGGAACATCACAGATTCTGCTTAAAGCAAAACAAAGGAGGTTTATTGAGAGATAGAGATGCACTGAACGTCAAAGGCATCTGAATTCACAGAATTAAAAATGGCCACTCCACTGGACAATAAGAAGAAAACATTTTTGTATACACTGATCAGGAATTAAAAGTTACAAAATCATAACTGGCTGAAAGACAATCAGGGGAGTCATAGGTGGGATATCTAAAAGCAGTGATTTAGTAGTGATAGATGGATGCCATCTATGTGATTACTATATTGGTTTCTGTTATTGTTAGGTACTGTGGAGTCCATTCTGATTCATAGCACACAACAGAACTAAATACTGCCTGGGTCTGTGCCAATTTCATCATTGTTATGTTTGAGTCCTTTGTTGCTGTCATTGTGTTAGGTCATCTTGTTGGGAGTGGGTTCCCCTTTTTCACTGACTCTCCACTTTTCCAAGCATGATGTCCTTCTCCAGGGAATAGTTTCTCCTGATAATATGTCTAAAATATGAAAGACGAAGTCTCGCAATCCTCCCTTCTGAGGAGCATTCTGGTTGTACTTCTCCCAACGCAGATTTGTTTGTTCTTCTGGAAGTCCATGGATACTTCAATATTCTTTGCCGATACCATAAGTCAAATGCATAAATTCATATAAGGTTTTCCTTATTCATTGTCCAATTTTCAGACGCATATGAGGCAATTAAAAATACCATGGCTTGGGTCAGGAACACCTTAGTTCTCAAAGTAATATCTTTGCTTTATAACATATCGTAGGGGTCTTTTGTAGCAGATTTGCCTAATGTATCTCATTGTTTGAGTTCTTGATTGCTGCTTCCATGAGTGTTGATTTGTGGATCTCAACAAAATGAAGTCTTCAATCAATTATCCATTTATCATGATGTTATTTATTGGTCCAGTTGTGAGGATTTTTGTTTTCTTTACACTGAGATGCAACACATACTGAAAGTTAAGGGTATATTATTAGTTGTTGTTGTTAAATAACACTGAGTAGGTTTGGACTCATAGTGACCCTGTATAGGGTTTCCGAGGAGCTGCTGATGGGATTGAACCACTGACTTTGGGGTTCGCAGTCCAATGCTCATCCTATACTGTGCCACACCAGAAGTCCATATTGTTGGTTAAGGTACATAATTTGAAATGTATATGTTCTTCAATTTATTACAAGATTGTCACAGTACAATGACAGTATAGGTTTTTTGAGTAGCCTGTCATTAAAAATTGTTCCATATTAAAACAAACATGATAACAAATACACAATGTATTATTCTGGATTACCACTGAAGTTGGAATAAAATTCATAAGAAAATATATCATTAAGAAATTGAGAAAAGTATGCTATAAAGTATGTATTAGATAACAGCATTGTATCAATGCTGCATTTCTTGATTTTTAAAAAATGTAATGTGTAAAATATATACTTTTAGGATATATTGAGGTCTGATACCTAAAACTCTCAAAAGGTTCAGACAAATTATGTTTGTAAGAAAAAATGGGACCAAATATTAGCAATTGATGAACTTGAGTGAACTTTTTATGGAAGACTTATTTCGTTGTTTTTTGGCTTTTGTTATGAGTTTGAATATTTGTAAAAAAAGTTTTTTTTTTTTTATAAAATAAGTTACAAAATAGACTAATTGTAGCCACAAAATAAATAATATTAATTTTATATAAACATAGGGATTTGTGTATTTATACACTAATGTGTATTTCAGGGTTCTTGTAAATATATTTCCTCAAGGACTAAGGCTTAAGATCTATATCTCTATAGAGTAAATAAATATAAATCAATTTCTACTTTACAATACTCTACAAAACTCTCACACAATAGCAAAGTAACAATGACCATTATTGTTCATTTAAGATAGAATTTACTTCTTGGTTTTCCAAGGGATTAAATTTAAGAATAGTGTTTTAAAATGCAGTGTTGGTAACTTCAACAAAAGAAAGTGGCAATGACTGTTTTTAAAATTACATCATTTTGATTAGAGCGCCCCTTAGTGGTGTTATTTAGAATTTCATATGGCATAAATCCCAAATGTAAAGCCCCACAAAGATTAGACAAAGTAGCAATAAATTTACTCATGAAATTACTCTAGATTCTGTAGTCTACATGGTCAAAATAAAGTATAAACAACCTAAAGTTTAAAAATCATGATCACGCTCTTCAAATCAACTGTATAAAACAACCTGTAAACTGCAAATGACACAGCCTTGCTTGCTGGAAATGAAGAGGACTTAAACTAATTACTGATGAGGATCAAAGACCACATACAGCCTTCAATGCCAATTGTATCTCAATGTAAAGAAAACCAAAGTCTTTACAACTGGGTAAAAGTAATAATAATAATAATAATAATAATAACAGCATGAAAAATGGAGAAAAGATTGAAATTGTCAAAAATTTAATTTTGTTTTTATCCCAATCAACACTCATAGAAGCAGCAGTCAATTAATCAAACGATGTATTGCATGAGCAAATCTTCTGCAAAAAAATACTTTAAAGTATTAAAGAGCAAAGATGTCAATTTGAGGATGAAGGTGAGCTTGACCCAAGCCATTGTATTTTCAATTGGTTCATATGCAAGTGAAAATTGGACAATGAATAAGGAAGACTGTAGAATAATTGATGCATTTGAGCTGTGGTGTTGGAGGAGAATATTGTAAGTACCATGGATCCAATGATCGTTCTGTGTCCTTTAAGAGACTCTATCAATATTATATCTCAGGAATCCCAAAAACCAGTCACCGTAACCTCTTTGCCTCAAATTTTACTGACCCAAGAGATGCCCCCAGACGCCACTGTTTTGATTGGACCTTTTCTTGCACAGCACCTTTGCTAGCAAGTGTATTAGTGACAGAACTTGTCTTTAGCCATCCACTGATCACAGAGACATGATTAAACACATTTTGTTTGCAATAAACCTGTGCATGAATGAACTGAAATCCTTTTTTAGTAAACTAGTAAGTAAAAATAATGAATTTTTCCATGAACTTTTAGAAGTGCCCTCTATACTGTATGTTTCCACCTACATCTAAATTTTTGATTTGCAGAAAGATCTAAAATTAGCAGGCATTTGATAAACACTATTAATATGGATGAATAAGTGAGTGCACTTCCCTCAGCCTAATATGCTTTTAGTTTGAAAGGTTTGCTTTTCTGTTAGTCATTCTTTAAATGCCAAGCCAAAGCTTATAGATAATGATTTTTTTAATATTTGCTTTCTGAGATTTTTATGATTTCCTATATCTTAGAATTCATCACAATGTGTTATGATTATCTTTTGATAAGGAATTTTATGTTAATTTACCTTTGTATTAAGCAGTATATATATATATATATATATATATACTCCCCTGGAGTTCATGTCAGACTTTTTCACCAAGATCAACCAGTTATGTCTTAGATCCCTATAGTCTACATCATATATATTTTTGAAAATTATTAATTGTGTGGTGGTGGTGGTGTGCCGTGGAGTCAGTTCTGACTCATAACAACTCTCCATAGGGTTTCCTAAACTGTAAGTCATTATAGGAGCAGAAAGTCTCATCTTTCTCCCACAGAATGACTGGTAGTTTTGAATTGCTGACCCTGAAATTAGCAGATCCACTTGTAACCACTATGCTACCAGAGCTCCTTAATTGAATGGATAGGTTTAATCAGACTCAGCTTCTATCTTTTTGCAAGACTGAAAATAGTATTGGTCATGATAATGAAAGGCATCTGTCACTCTGTTTTTAGTGTTATCAGATACTGAAACTAAATGTTCAGATATTTTATTTCATTGTGAAATGATAATAAATCCATTATTTCTTTCCAATAGTTAGAATTGTTTATGAAGACAAACACATATTTGACTATCCTGTAATATAATCCATATCGAAAAAACAGATTTCATACTTGGATTCTTATTTCTCAGTTTTAAAAATCATAAGTCAATTTTTTTATTATCTTCTAAAGCTGATTATTTTATTTTTAATAAAAATATTACAGACTTATAGATGTAAATGTAATTGATAAGTAGCAGTACATTGCAAAAACTATCATTGTTTAAGCTCAAATTATCTTCTTTTTCTGACGGTTAAGAGTCTCTCTAATTTAGCTTCTGACTTCACTGGAAATGATGCTAGCAATTGTTGATTGCTGATAGCTTCTACACCATCTGGCATGACAAGGTGTTCCAGGATCATCTTGTACATTTCCTGCCCAAGACATGGAATTAGTCATTTTTCTGAGGGCTCTGGTTGCATAAGTGAATTATTGTATTTTAAGAACTCATTCTAGATGCTAGCCTTCATTATTTAATGATTAGTGGTTCAACCTCACCAGCTGCTCCTAAGAAACCATATATAGGGTTACTCTGAGTAGGAACCAACTCAACGACACTTAGCAACATCAATATTTCTAGTTAAGTCTTTTAACCATACAGAACTAGAAAACTGTCTATCTATGTATCTATCTATATGCGTATTTCCTCTCAATTAATTCATATTGCTGGTTTAGTTTGCTTTTCTGAATGGATTCAGACTCTACTCTTTTGTCTGGCTTCTATCTTTCATACTAATTGATTCTCAGATTTTTCTGTATTCCTGCATGCATCCAGAGCTCACTTCCTTTCATTGAGAATTAGTATTTCAATTAATGTTACAATCCATTTTAGGGTTTATCTGTTCATCTAATGATGATCATGTGAGTTTGTTAATTTTTGGATATGACAAGCACACATGAACATAAATCTTTACATGGAAGAAAATTTTTCATTTATTTAGGAGTGGAAAGGCTAAGTTGTATGGCAAATACACATTTAGCTTTTTAAGAAATAGCTGTGATACATTGAAAGTGATTTTAATACTTTAATTTAAACCAGCAGTTCACGAGTGTTGGAGTTGCTCCTCATTGTCATCAAAATTTGGTTATGTAGGTCTTACCAATTTTATGTGGTTAGCCTTTATAATAGAGTCCTGGTGTGGAGCTGCAGGTAAATGGGATTGATTGCAAAGTCAGCCTGAACCTCAAGGTTGGCAGTTCAAATTCACCAGCTTGACCCTATACAGTGTCACTATGAATCAGAAACCACTCGACAATACAACAGTCTTTATAATGAATGTCACTAATTTCTCAGTGGTTGTATATAGCATTTTTATTGTTATTATTAATGCTTTCGAGTGGGTTCAGCCTTACTGAGACCCTGTATAGGGTTTCCTAGGAGCAGCTGGTGGGTTTCAACCTTAGACATTCTGGCTAACAGTCCAGTACTTATCCCAGAATGCCACACCAGGAGTACATTTTTAATCTTGTTATTAAATGCCGCTGAGTCATTCCGAGTATATACATAATGCACTTGACTACAAGATCAATTTAAAACACAAGGTAGGTAGTTCAAACTCACCAGCTGTTCCTTGGAAACCCTATATAAGGTCACTACGAGTCAGAACCAACTAAAGGCACTTAATAACAACAGCAAAGAAATACTTAGTAAGTATTCTATGTACTTACTAAGAAGTAGTTAGAGCACTACTACTCTACAAGCAATAGTTAGAGCACTATGTTTCTTTTTATTCAGTTGATTTTTATTCATTTCTTTATGCTGTACGTGAGGGGGCTTCCAAAAGTTCATGGACAGGTGAAATTAAAAGACAATCGAAATTTTCAAAGAAATTTTTGAAGCCCCTTTTCATAATCTTTTGTGCCTGACTTTTTCACTCAATATTGCACTTGTGAGACTTAGTGATGTCAAAACATATAGTTTCAGTTTTGTTTACATTGCAGAATAACATTTATGTGTATTATATAACACAATGTGCTTCTATAGCACCTTTCTCCTATTGGTGTAATACACTAAACCTTTTTTCCATGTACCAAAGTACATTGATTCCTGAGCATAAAGTTGTGTGTGATTCAAAATGTAACTTTACTTGATAATACACTATTTTTCAGACATATATTAATTTATGTTTCCACTATCCACATATGAGAGAGTTCTTAATGCTCTGATATTCCAATGATGTTTATTTAATAGTGCCATTTTGACTGGTATATACTAAGATCTCATTGTGGATTTAGTAGCATTTCTCTGATTATTATCAATAAGACTAGGTGCTTTTTACATGATTATTAATGTTTTGGTCACTTCTCAAGAAGAAAAGTCCAGTGAAGAATTGAACTGGGGTGATAAAGATAGTGAGTTGTGCTTGAGAGGCACCAACGTGAATTGCTAGTGGAACATGCAGATGAAGATGTCCAGTAGAGTATTAGCGGTAGATTGGAGGTTTGACTAAAAGGCAGAAATTATTCCTAAATTTCCGTTTTTGCAAAAATAGGGAGAAATTATCAGAAATTCAAGTACAAAGAAGTTAGATGAGAAATATTATTTTTGTAAAGATAAGAACAAAAGAAAGATAGAACAAATAGCTTTTGTTACAGGAAGCATTATTGATTGGGTTAATGTTAAATGACCTCTGTGTTATAAAAAAGGAAATTGGTATGATTTCACAACTGCTGCTGACCTGTGTCTAGTCCTTGAGCAAACAAAATCCTTTTTCTGTCACTCTATGTAACGGCTAAACTTAATTTCTTCTAGGTTTTCTTCTTTGAAAACTTGTACTTCTGAGTACCACTTGCTATGAATTTAATCCTTCCAGGAACAAGATCTCTTTAGTCAGCTACTTATATTGACCAATTTCTAGATTTCTGTCAAAGGCTCTTTGACCCCTAAGGTATCTGGAGCTCTAAACTTCTATGAATGATGAACTGATGTCCTCCTGTGAAATCATCATTTCCAATAGAGATTTTTTGGATTTATCCTGTTTTCTAACAATTTTCTTTATTATAGAGTCTATGGACCAAAATTCTTAGAAAACCTCACATGTCTAAGCAATACATCCTACAAAAGAGCGTGTATGAACTGCATTAAACATAAATTTACAACGATCTCTCTTCTAAATATGCAATTAGTGTAGTATACAAAGTAGAGTAGAACAACAACATCTCAAGGAAATATAGACCTAACACACTCGTTTTTCTCTTGAGTCATAGTTATTCCTTAAATTCAAACTACATTAAATATTTCTATATATTTGGAATAATACAGAAATTTATTTCCCTTCTTTTTAATCTTTCTACAAACCATGCTATGATGAATAATTCAGTTGAAAAAGAACAGATCAGCTAAAATGTTTATAATTTATATGAAAGTATATAGAAAATAGATGATCTGATTTTAAAAGCCAGCTAAAATATTTTAATACAGAGAGAATAAAATTAAATTATTTTTAAAAATTTTTTAAAGAATTTATACTTGGGAATCATCTTCAGCTTTAATTATCAACATCATCATCCCATATATAGTACACTGGTTAAAAAAGAAATTCTAACACCATTACCTAATTTGATAACATCATGTGTTTCATTTCTGCAGTAAGTTCTTCCTGCTGTAATAATTCTACCTCATGGAATTTTAATTTTCTAATTTTCAATAGAAAATTCCAGAATATATCAAGATAGTCCACAGTCCCTATAATCAACAAATAGACTAAAAATAACATGTTTATTTTAAATAGAAACTACTCATAGTTTGTAAAATGAAATTAAAATTAGTTCTTTTCATCTTAAAAAGTGGGCTCAAAAAGAGAGCTGGAACACAATAAACAACAACAAGCAGTTAATAGTTCTTACATCTTCTAGACAAAATGGGTAGTTGGTGATCTTTTAATAGTAGAGAGGAGAAAACATAGATCTGTGTTGGAAGAAGTACAGCCTGAGTGCTCACTGGAAACCAGAATGGCCAGACTTCTCTTTCATAATTTGGACATATTGTCAGGAGGAACCAGTCACTGGAGAAGGAAATCACGTTTGGTAATGTGGTGGTGGTGGTGGTTATGTGCTGTGGAGTTGGCTCCGACTGATAGCAACCCTGGATAGGATTTCCAAGACTATAAATCTTTACAGGAGCAGAAAGCCTCATCTTTCTCCTGCAGAACCGCTGGTAGTTTTAAACTGCTGATCTTGAGGTTAGCGGTCCAACTGGAAACCACTATGCTACCAGAGCTCCTTTTGGTAAAGTGAAGAGTCTGAGAAAAAGAGAAAAAGACCCCCAATGAGATGGATTGGCACAGGGCCAACATCAATGGGCTCAAACATAGCAAGGATTGTTAGGTTGGCCCAGGACTGGGCAGTGTTTCATTCTGTTGTGCATAGGGTCACACTGAGTCAATACTGATTCTATGACTCCTAACAACAACAACAAGAACAGAAGAATAAAGCCCATTGACTTTGAATTGATTCCAACTAATAGACCCTATAGAACAGGGTAGAACTGCTTCATTGGCTATCTAAAATTGTAAATATTTGCATATGCTGACTGCCTCTTCTTTCTCCCACAAAATGGTTGGTAAGTTTGAACCACTCACCTTTCAATTATTAGGCTAACTGATAATCTACTGCACATAGAAAAAGAAGAGTTAATTTTTCATCACTTTAAGAAAATTGCATTTTGACCTGGATTGAAGCAGAAAGTAGAGAAGAAATTCTGTGGAACTTGAATTTCTGTAATTTCCTAAAGTTGCCAAGTAAATTACCATATTTGAAGAGGACAGCCAAACATGCAGGTTTCTATGGCACTTTCCATCACTCAGTTGTTATTCTGTGGTGGCTTGCATATCTCTGTGATGCTAGGAGCTAGATCACCAGTATTTTGAATACCAGCAGGTTCACCAATAGTGGACAGTTTCAGCAGAGCTTCCAAGTAGGAAGTAGGAGAGGCAGACAGTTCCTGAATGTTTAGTCACTGAAAACCTTATGAATACCACTGGAACACTGATAACACTAGAACACTGAATATTGAAACATTATGAACAGCATCATAATAATCACTAATTAAGCAGATCATCACTAATATCTGACAATTTTGTCAGATATGGTGCCAGAAGATGAGCTCCTTGGGTTATAAAACACTCCAAATATTATTGGGAAAGAGTTGCTTCTTCAAAGCTTTTAGGACCTCATTTTCTGTTGGGGCACAACTCAAAATAAAGAGAAATAGTTGTAAATATCCATTAATAATTAGAACATGGAATACATGAAGTATGAATGTAGGAAAATTAAAAGTTGTCAGAAATTAAATGGAACAAATAAGCATCAATATCCTAGCGAACTGTTGATCTACTGAGGAAATTGACTGGTACTGGCTATTTTAAATCTGACAGTCATGTCATTTGCTATGTCAGGAATGACAAAATAAAGGGGAATGGTGTCATGTTCACCATCAGAAAAAATATATCAAGATCTATCATGAAGTACAATGCTGTCTGTGATAGAATAATAGCTGATGTCTATAAGGAAGACTGGTTAAATACGACTATTATTCAAATGTATGCACACCTTTCCTGAATTTAATCCATGCAGCTTCTCCTTGTTCTGTTTTATCATTTAGTTTATTTATAGATTATAGAGAAGAGCACAATTGAGTGTTTTGGATTTCATGTTCTTCTCAATGTTAGGCATAGTTTGTTATTGTAACACACAAGTGAATACATGAATATAATTCTTGTATTCCCTACTTTCATCCAAGATTCAACCGACATCACTAATGACCTCTCATTTCAATCTTATTCTGAATCTGAATGGAAATTCTGCCAGCTCACTGTTGATGCACTGCTGCAACACTTTTCAAAAAATTATCTTCAGAAAAATTTTAGTTACATGTGATATTAATGATATTATTCCGTAATTTTTAGGAACTGTTGGGTCACCTTTCTTTGATATGGACACAATAAGAATCTCTTCCAATTGGTTGGCCAGGTAGCTGTCTTCCAAATTTCTTGTCTCAGACTACTGAGGGCTTCTAGTGGTGCAACCATTGATACCCTTTAGTTCCTGACCTTGTTAATTACTTGTAATTCAGTGAATCTTGGCCTTTTTCCTTCAGCCCCATTGGTCCTTGATCATATGCTATTTCGTGAAATGGTTGAACATGGAACAATTATTGTTAGAACAGTGACTCTGTGTATCCCATCTTTTGAAGTGCGCTATAACTACATTTTTAAATATTTTGTCCATAGAATTCTTCAGTATTGCAACTGGATACTTAATTTTTTTCCTTAGTTCTTTAACTTGGTAAATGCTGACCGTGTTCTTTCCTTTTGATTTTTTAACTTCACGTATTTTGCTACTTTCATTATACTGCTTTACTTTGTCTTCTTGAACTGCCCTTTGAAAATTTCTTTTGTATCTTTTAATTCATCATTTCTTCCATTCACTTTAGATGCTGTGCAGAGTACAGTAAGTTTCAGAGTCTATCCTAACATTTACTTTGGTGTTTTCTTTTTTTTCCTGCTTTTTAAAATTACCTTTTGTTTTCCCTTAGATGATGTTCTTGATGTCATTTCACAACTCCTCTGGCACCCTATCATTAGTATTCAGTTTGTCAAATCTCTAAAGTATTATGGACTCAATGTTGTCTTTTGGCTGTCATGGACTTATTTTAATTTTCTCTAGCTTCAACCTGAACTTGCATATGAGCAATTAATTATTTATTTTAATTATTTTTATAATATTGTTCATATTTTCCACACATGTAATCTATTTGATTCTTTTGTATTCCATCTGGTAAAGTCCATGTATATGGCTATTGTTTATGTTGCTGAGAAAAGATATTTCAATGAAGAAGCCATTGGTCTAGCAAAATTTTATTGTGTGATATCTCCATCATCCTTACTGTCACCAAGGCCATATTTATCAACTACTCATCCTTCCTCTTTCCAACTTTCATATTTCAATCACCAAAAGCTATCAATGCATCTTAATGACATGTTTGATCAATTTCAAGCTGAAAAAGTTAGCAAATTTGAGTAATAGTTAACTGATCTTCCTTGTTGTTGTTGTTAAGTGCTGTTGAGTCAGTTCTGACCCATAGTGACCCTGTACAGGGTTTCCGAGGGTGTAAATCTTTACGGGAGTAGAAAGCCTCATCTTTCTCCCACGGAGCGGCTGGTAGTTTCA
>NW_006408530.1:2446032-2451746 GCF_000296735.1 Chrysochloris asiatica | reverse complement strand
TCACAAATAGCGTTGTACCTCATGACTGATCTGGATATGTTCTTTTTGACAATGAATGCAACACCATTCCTCTTCAATTTGTCATTCCCGCCATAGTAAACCATGTGGTTGTCAGATTCCAAATGGCCAATACCAGTCCAGTTCAACTCACTAATGCCTAAGATAGCATAGTGGTTACGAATTGGGCTGCGAACCGCAAGGTCAACAATTTGAAACTACCAGCTGCTCTGTGGGAGAAAGATGAGGCTTTCTGCTCCTGTAAAGTTTACAGCCTTGGAAACCCTGTTCAGGCTTGCTATGGGTTGGAACCAACTCGACGGCACTTAACAACATCAACAATGCCTAAGATATCAATGTTTATGCATTCCATTTCATTTTTGACAACTTCCACTTTTCCCAGATTCGTTCTTCGTACATTCCATGTTCCAATTTTCAATGGATGTTTACAGCTGTTTCTCTTCATTTTGAGTTGTGCCCCATCAGCAAAGAAGGTCCCCCAACATTTTCTCCCCTGGGCTTTACTCCATTTGCGTCATCATGGTCTACTCTACTCTGAGGGGGCAGCTCTTATCCAGTCGCATTTTGTGTACCTTCCAACCTGAGCGGCTCATTTTCCGGCACTATATATGACATTATTTCTCTGCTGTTTATAAGGTTTTCAGTGACTAAAAACTCGGAAGCGGTTCATCACTCCTTCTTCCTAGTCTGTCTTTGTCTAGAAGCTTATCTGAAACCTGTCCAACATGGGTGACCCTGCTGTTATTTAAAATACCAGTGGCATAGATTTCAGAATCACAGCAACTCACAAGTTACCACAGTACGACAAACTGACAGATGAGTGGTGGACTTTTAAGTTACTTAATAGTAAAAGTTTAAATTGCCTTGAAGATAATATTGTTAGTGGAATTATGGATGTCAAAGAACATTCTAGTGAAGCTCAGCAGAAAGTAAGAAGAGTCATAACATTAGCCATGGCTTAGATGACAAGAACCAGTGACAGAAAAATGGTGTCAGCAGAACCAATGCAGTGTCTTGAAACAGTGTAGGAGCAGAATAATGGTGGTACTTTTGATGGATTTAGGCTTGCTGGCCTATGGAGTGAGAAAGCAGAACACTTTCTGACCAATGCTTGCTTTTGGAGTAGGTTATCCCCAGACATTTATCAATGGAGTTAATGAGCTTTGTATCACTTGTCCAGACAGAGTAGAGACCTGCATGCCCCAAGAGACCTGAGTAACAAAGGGTTTAAAAGGCTATGTTACCAAAAATCAGAACCTGAAGAGACAAGGAGCACAGGAAGCAGAGCACCCTTGGTCTCCAAAGGTAGGTCCAAGGTCTGAGGTCTGGGAGCTACTCAGTGCCTGTAATCTAGCATTCTCAAGCAAATTCTCCCATTTGCAATGAAAATGTATGCATGCATACGTTGTGCATGTTCCACCATTGTGCTTTAGAAGCAGATAACTTCAATAAGAGATTTCACATGTTCTCAGATAATGAGGAATTTGGTTTCAAAATGGAATTTGGACTTAGACTTAAGTCTTTTTGCATGATTAAATTGGATTAAATGCGAATGTTATTAATTTAATTGTGCCCCCTCAAAATATACATCAAATGGAAGTCAATAGAATTGCTCCTACCTAGGAAAAGTGTTGTTGTTAAGTGCCGTTGAGTCGATTCCGACCCATAGTGACCCTGTATAGGGTTTGCAAGGAGCAGCTAGTGAGGTTGAACCACAAGCATTGCAGTTCAAATGGCTTTGCAGTCTGGCGCATTAACCCACAGCGCCACACCAGGACTCCTATATAGTAATCTAAAATTAATATCTTATTCTTGGAGAGATTACAGAATGTAGTGACCACATTATAGACATAAAGGATGCAAGGGTGGTGATTCTTAGCACATCACCTTTCACTCACCTGTATAACTTATGCAAAAAAATGGATGGACCATGGAAAATGACAGTGGATTATTGATGGTATACTTCTTAACCAGGTGGTGACTACAGTTGCAGCTGATTTTCCATAACTGCCAAAGAACCTCATTACATTATCTGCCAAACCATTGAGAACCATGGCCTAGCCAAGATGATATTTAACCTTAACCATTAAAATCCACTTCTTGTCAACCTGGCTTCTGTACCCTTACATCATACACAATCTCTAAAGATAATTGCAAATAATGCATGCACTTAACATGATACATATAACATGCACACACTTGAAATGCACTAGCTTCATTTACAGGTTATATTTTATAAGGGAGGGAAGAAAGTTAAAAAACCATACTACATGCACATGCACATACACGGATAATAAAACAAGGAAGAAATACTCTTATTAATGATAGTGGCACAATCGTTGGTCAAGAGATTGTAACTGGTTTTAGAACTCCTTCTACCACCCATTCTGTATTCCCTTTAACCTCAACAAGCACCTCAGATGATTGTAATTGTTTGTCTGGTTACCCAAATCTTTATTCCTAAAGGGTTTGGGGCCGTTTATAGTCATGTGATAAATGGGTTGCTGTAGTTTCACATTAGCTCTAATCACTTTAATGACAGGGCATAATAGTACTAAGAGACTCTCTAAGGAAGCTCCTAGATTCCCAAAATACTATTTTTTCACCTTCATTTTGCGTCATCAATCTGATTCCCCCTTGGTAGTCAGGGTCAAACACACTAGACAATACTACAACTCCCTTCTTGCCTGTTGATTCAGTGGCACTAGGAATTCAATGTGGACAGTGGCATTCTGAACTTCCAGTTCAAGGGAAACTATGTTCAGTTTCCAAGTGGGAGGATTCCACATTTTGGAACCAAAATGTCTAGATTCACAGAGCATTGGGGCCTGGGGACAGGAAGCAGAAATTTTGTGAATGGTTCCATTCCCATTTATATCATTAATCCTGGACCCATGAATCATGGCTATGGGTAAAACTAAGCTATATATTGGACTCTTTTAGAGAATAAATAGGTTCTGGAGAATATTGCCCCTATCCTGCAAGGTACTGCCACCTAGCTGATGTCATGTTTGTGTCTTTAGCAAGTCACTCCATCGTTCTATCAAACCAGCAGCTGGGGACACGGATGATGAGGAACATGGTCATCAAGTAAATTCTGTGTGTATGGGCTCATTGCCTCACTTCCTTTGCTGTGGATCCAGTGCCTTGATTCGAGGTGAGGCTGTGTAGGATACCATGAAGGTAGATAAGGCATACTGTAATTGCCTGAGTGGTAGTTTTGACAGAAGCATTGTGTGAAGCGAACGCAAATCAATGTGTAAGTTCTGGTTACAGAAACAAGCAAGTAAATAAACAAAAAGCCTGCCCTCTGCATGATCGAAATGGTCCAATGTAGTCAGCCTGCCACAGTGTTGCTGGCTGATCACCCCAAGTAATTGATGCATTTGAATTATGATGCTGGTGAGAAGAAACAAATCTGTCATGAAAGAAGTACAGCCACAATGTTTAGAAGCATATTTTGGACTTAATGGTGTGGCACTGTAGTTTAAGCACTGGGCTGCTAACCAGAAGTTTGGCAGTTCAAACCCACAAGCTGCTCCTATTTGACAGTACCTAACAACTACAACAGGCGAAGGATCATTCCCTGGAAAAGGAAATCATGATTAGCACAATAGAAGGTCAAATAAATAGAGGAATGTTCTCCATGTGATGAAATGGCATAGTGATCACAAGAATGGACTCAAACATAACGATTGTAAAGATGATCCAGGACTGGGCAGTGTTTGGTTCTGTTGTGCATAGGGTCACAATAAGTCAGAATTCATTCAATGGCACCTAATAACAACTGGCAAGAAGTGTGGTCAATGTGAGTAATTCATACACACAACATACCTTTTGCTGCTCTATTTTATCATTTGGATGAGTAATCATGAGAAGTTCCATGATTATTGTGTTTCATTTTATAATACAACATCTACATACACATAAAGTATACTCCTTTGCCTATATGATATTACTCAAATTAAGAAAGTTTAAAAGATGAATAAAAACAACATAAAAACAGTCTCAATTTTTTATATAATTTAATTAATTTTGGCATTCTTATTTTGTATAATAGTTTAGTTATAAGTATGGTGATTTTGTTTTTTGAAAATGTTAAAAGCCACTTGAGAAGATGTGTTTGTTCATTTGTTGAAAATAAAAAGCCTACCTAATCAAATAAATTTGAATCTTTTCAGTTATATTGGTATTAAACATTTCCCTTTCATACTAATATGTAAAGTTATTCTAAATCTGCTGTTATGAACATGCCATTTGTGCTAATTGCTTCATAGTAAATGTAGCTCTTAAATAATTGCTAAACCTTGGGAAATACTTTTGATAATTGACTTAGTTTTCATAAGCAAAAACTGTGTTATTAAATCTAAATTAAATGCACATTTGAGACTCTTAAAGTCTTAACATATAAAGCATTTTAATAGTGTAATGAAAATAACTTATCTTTAATACTAAAAATAATTCAAACATTGCATTCAGAATTTTCTACATACTTTTCATCCAGAATTTTTAAATGTAATTTTCGTATGTATTTTGCCATTTCTAATCAGTTTGTTTTTCTACTTATTGATGTCACCTAATTAAAAATGGAGTCTTGGTGTGGAGCTGTGGGTTACTGTGCTAGACTGCAAAGTCGGTTTGAACCTCAAGGTCGGTGGTTCAAGCTCACCAGCCATTCCTTGGAAACCCTATATAGGATCACTATGAGTTGGAACAGACTCAACAGCACTTAACAATAACAATGTTAAATAATTCATAATGAAAATTCATTGATAAGTTTTGAAAAAAAAAAAAATTTTTTTTTTTTTTTAACTCCTAAGGTTGTTATGCATGTTAACCAGTTGGGAGGATTGTGCCATTTTTAGGTGAGTGGCTGCTGAGCATTTTGAGCCTACTAGGGGTTCTACAAGAGTAAAGACCTGGTGATCTGCTTTCACAAAGATTACAATCTTGGAAATCCTATGGAGTAGTTAATTTTGTCCTACAGAGTCTAGAGTCTGGCTGTGGCACTGTATATTAAACAATGGATTGGTAACTGAAATATAGCAGTTCAAACCCACCAACCACTCAGTGGAAACCCTATACAGGGTCACTATGAGTTGAAATTGACTCAATGACACTTAACAACAGCAACAGCATAGAATCTCTCTGAGTCAGAATTATGTCTACAGTATACAGCAATAAAATAGAGCTTCGCTGTGGTGCTGGTTGTTGTTAGATGCCATCAAGTCAGCCCAACAGAATGAAACTCTGCCTGGTCCTGCACCAACAATGTTCAATATTCTGGTGCTATTTGATTATGTTCCCCTGCTATTCATAAGGTTCTCAGTTGTTGTTGTTAAGTGCCGTGGAGTAGGTTCTGACCCATAGCGACCCTGTACAGGGTTTCCGAGGGTGTAAATCCTTATGGGAGTAGAAAGCCTCATCTTTCTCCCGCGGAGCAGCTGGTAGTTTGGAACCGCTGACCTTAAGGCTCGCAGCCCGATTCATAACCACTACGCTCTCAGTGGCTACATATTATAGTCTGTCTCTCCTTCTTCCTAGTCTAACTTCATCTGGAAGCTCAGCTGAAACCTGTCCACCATGAGTGACTTTGCTGACATTTAAATACCCTACTGGAATTTAAATTCCAGAATCACAGCAAAATGCAAACCACCACAGTACGACAAACTGACAATTATTTTTTTAACTTCTTA
>NW_006408530.1:2444431-2445932 GCF_000296735.1 Chrysochloris asiatica | reverse complement strand
TGTACAGGGTTTCCGAGGGTGTAAATCTTTACGGGAGTAGAAAGCCTCATCTTTCTCCCACGGAGCGGCTGGTAGTTTCAAACCGCTGACCTTAAAGTTTGCAGCCCGATTCGTAACCACCTATAATAGACAGCAATATACTTCAAGATACATATTGAAGTGCTCTTTTTGACAATGAATGTGACATCATTCCTCTTCAATTTGTCATTCTCAAATAGTAAACCAATTCAAAATGTCCAAAACCAGTTCATTTCAGCTTACTTGTTGCTGTTGTTAGGCTCTGTGAAGTCAGTTCCAACTCATAGTGTTCTTATGTACAACAGAACAAAACACTGCCTGGTCCCGTGCCCTCTTCACAATCATTGTTATGCTTGAATCCATCACTGCTGCCACTGTGCCAATCCATCTCATTGTGACGCTTTCTCTTTTTTACTGACTATCCACTTTACCAAGCATTTCAGTTCACCACTACCTAGAATTTCAATGGTTATTTGTTCCACCAGCTTTGATCACTTGCAATTTTCCTGGAGTCATAATTTGTACATTGCATGTTCCAATTATTAATGGATGGTTATAGCTATTCTTCTCATTTTATGTCATGCTTCATAAAAAAATGAAGGTCCTGAAAGTTTATTCCATGCACATCATTAAGGAAGGATCTACTTTGAGGAAGCATGCCTTCCTTAGTTGATTCTGAGAGCCTTCCAACCTGAAGGGTTCGTCTTCTGCTAACATATCAGACAATATTTTGTTGCTATTCATAAGGTTTTCAGTGGCTGATCCCTCAGAAGTATATATTTTTCCTAGTCTGTCTTAGTGTGGAATATCCACTGAAGTCTGTCCACTGTAGGTAACTATGCTGGTATTTGAAATACTACTGGCATATCTTCCAGCATCACAGCAACACACAAGACACCACCGTAGGAAAATTGACAGATGAGTTACAGACATAAAATACTAGTGAAGTTTGTATTCAGATTATACAAATTGAAGTTATAACTGTGCTTTTCTTCATCCAAATTGATCATCTTGTTCACACTGCCGTTCATCAATATGAGCTTCACTGTTGGAATCAGTGTTCGAATCTGTAGAAATCCTCTGATATAACAAATAAAAACTATATCTGAGGAAACCATTCTAACTTGTTTCCCCAGTTATAGGTTTTATTCACTGTTTACATTTGTTGCTCCTTTTATTGATAGGTATTTGTTTTATACCTTTTCAAGACACATTCTCCTAAAAGAACAAGTATAGGTAACTGCAAAATATTGTTGTTGTTGTCAGGTGCCATTGAGTAGGCACTTGGCCAATCCACCTTGCTGGGAGTCTTCCTCTTTTTCTCTGACCCTCCACCTTAACAAACATGATATCCTTCTCAAGCGACTGGTCCCTCCTGACAACATGTCCAAAGTATGAGAGACGAAGTTTGGTTATCTTGGCCTCCAAGGAGCACTCTGGCTGCACTTCTTCCAACACAGATCTGTTGGTTCTTTGGCAGCCT
>NW_006408530.1:2414888-2435136 GCF_000296735.1 Chrysochloris asiatica | reverse complement strand
GTGAGGTTGGCCCAGGATCGAGCATTGTTTCGTTCTGCTGTGCATGGGGTCGCTATGAGTCGGTTCCGACTCGATGGCACCTGACAACAACAACAACAAGTGTACATACAAAACAAAGCATTTTTTATTTATTTATTTTTTTTACTTGTGCGTCAGGGGTATTAATTGTGCTCATCATGATGTGTGTGCAACCTTCACCATTAACCATTTCCAAATTTTCACATCACCCTTACCAGAACCCTAGTGCCCCTAAGCAATGGCTCCCTTAACCACTAATAGACACGATCTCTCTGTATCAGCCTATTCTAGATATTTTATGTAAGTGACCAAAATTGTCTTTTGTAACTGACTTATTTCACTAATCATAGTTTTCAATGTTCCTAAAGACTTCATTTTTCTTTATAACAGATTAACACATTTTGTTTATCCACTCAACTGTTGGTTATTGTGAATAGTGCTGTAGTAACATTGGTTTTAAACAACTGGTCTGAGTCTGTCCTTTCAGGTCTCTTGGGTATATACCTGAAATTAGAATTACTGGGTCACAGGCAACTTTTGTTTAATTTTTTGAGGGACAGTCTAATTATTTCCCATAGTAGCTGTATCATTTTACATTCCCACCGACAATACATGAGAGATCTATGTTCTACACATCTTTGTCAATACTTTTCATTTTCTATTTTTTTATAATAGCCATCCTACTGAGTTTAAGATAATATTTCAGTGTAATTTAAATTTGAATTTCCCTGGTAACCAGCAACATTGAACATCTTTTCATGTGTTCACTGAATATTTGTAAATATTTTTTGGTGAGATTTCTATTCAAGTCCTGTTCCCATTCTTTGATTGAGTAGTCTTTCTGTTTTTAGTTATGAATTCTTTATAGAATCTGTTTATTAAATATTTATCACATAAATGATTTACAATGCTTTCTTCCATTCTGTAGGTTGTCTCCTGAATTTCTTGGCAAGATTTCTTGATACATTTTTCATTTTGATAATGTCCAAATCATATTTGTCTTTGTTGTTTATGTTTTTGGTATAATATCTAAGAGTCCATGATCAAAAAACAAGGTCTTAGAGTTTCACACCTGTGTGATAACCTTTCGTAGTCACTAAATTACTTCATATGAGTCGTCTACTCCACCAAACAAGTTGTTGAGTCTGAGTAAGAACAGGTGGGAGAAGATTCTAATAGACTTGTAAGCTTCGGTTGTGAGTGCTTAATAGGATTAATTGTGATTGTAAATACTTGGACATATGATGTGGTTTTAAAAATGAGTCATCTTAGAAACTAGAGTGTGAAACTCACTACTATCAAGAAGAAAAAGCCAGGAGTGGAGAGCATCTTTTGGACCCCAAGATCCCTGCTCAGTGAACATCCTTAACCCATGGACAGAAGCTGTGACATTGGAGGAGTGACAAAGGAGCAGCAACAGCAGAACTAAGAGCCAAAGCATGCGATATATTGGTGGGCTTCCCAGCACATAAAGAAAGTAAAGCTGAGTGACTTTGGGCAGGAAGCTTGCTTGCAGTGTTTTGTACCTCCAGGAACTTAATTGATGAATCTAGGTTTGCTAATCCAGGAGCTAGAGTTTAGTGTCTTTGAGCTCAGGTTTATAGCAAAATGGAGTGTCCTTTGGATATTTAGTAGCATCTCTAAAAGATCTTTTCAACTTTGCCAAGCAGGGCACAGGCCAGGCCAAAGGACTGAGGACCAGAGAGAGAGAGAGGCCTGCCTTAAGACAAGGCTGAGGAGGGGATGACTTGACTGAAATCACTGTGCCTTAGTATTTCTAATCCTGAGTTGTAACCAATTAACTTTCTGGTGTCGTGCTGTGGGATAATGCACTGGACTGGGAAGTGGGTTTGAACTGAAAGTTCAGAAATTCAAATTCACCAGCTGCTTCTCAGAAACCTATACAGCTTCTTTATGAGCCAGAACTGACTCCAAGGCATTTAACAATAACAATAAACCCTGTAACTGTGAGTATGGTGCCTGAGTTCTGTGTGTTCATTGCAATGAATTATTGAGCCTAATGGAGGAGAGACTCCTGGCATATAGGATAAGGACTGGACCACAAGGTTGGTTTGAACTGCAATGGTCGGTGGCTCAAATTCACCCATTACTCCTTGGGAACCCTATACAGGATTGCTATGAGTTGGCACCAACTTGACGACACTAAACAACAGTGAAGTAGAGAGGGATATGGCAAAAATTATTGATGCCACATTTCTTATGCCTTTTATGATTTTGATTACTCTTTTGGTAGATTCCTTGATATATTTTACATATGGGTTATGCCATCTGCAAATAGAGGTAGTTTTACTTCTTCCCTAACAAATTGGATATTTATGCCTGAATATTCTGTCTAAAACTACATGTACCATGTTGAATAACAGAATTGAAGGAGGCATCCTTGCCTCCAGTTTTTGGTGTAAAAGCATTCAGTCTTTCCTCATTATTTATGATGTTAACATTGAGTGTTTTGTATATGTCCTTTATGATGTAGAAGACTTTTCCATCTTTTCCTAGTTTAAAGTGAGTTTTTATCATGAAAGGATGTTGGATTTTATCAAATGCTTTTTCTGTGTCAACTGAGAGGATCATGTGGTTTCTTTTTTTTTTCTGTTCTCTTATATTGAAAAATCCTTGCATTCCTAGGAAAAATCCCACTAGGTCATGGTGTATAATTCTTTTAATATGCTGAAGGATTTTGTTTGCTAGTATGTTATTGAAGACTTTGCATCTCTATTCATAAAAAAAAATATTAGTCTCTGGTTTCCTTTCCTTGTGTTCTAACCTGGCTTTGGTATCAAGTTAATGCTGGCCTTATAGTAAAGAAGTGCTTCCTCCATTTCTACCTTTTGGGAGATTTAGAGAAGTATTGGTATTAATATTTTAACTGTTGACTAGAAATCACAAGATGGTCATGGAAATTTTTTTGTTTTGTTTTTTAGAGGTTTTAGATTACTGATTCAATCTCTTCACTTGTTATCGGTGTGTTGAGGGTTTTTTTCTTGAGTCGATTTAGTGTGTATTTCTAGGAATTTGTCCCCTTCATCTTGGTTATCTAATTTATTATGGTTCTGTTGTTCATAGAACTTTATTTTCATTCTTCTTACTTCTATTGGTTTGGTAACAATATTCTAATTTTTATATTAGTTATTTGATAGTAGTTATGTGTATCCACTTTCAATTTGTATATTAGTCATTTGCATCTTCCCCCTTTTGTCAGTTTAGCTAACATTTTATAGATTGTAGTAGTCTTTTAAAAAAATCTTTTAGTTTATTTATTTTCTCTATTGTTTTTCTGTTTTCTATTTTTCTCTATTCTAATATTTATTTCCAATTTTTTTTGGTAGTTTTAAGCTTAATTTGCTCTTCTTTTTCTAGTTAACTCTAGTAGTAAAATTAATTGATTTGAGGTCATTCTTCCATCTTAAAGTAGGCTTGTATTGTTATAAATTTTCTTCTATCACTACTTTCTTTGCATCCTATAGATTTTGACATGTTCTTTCATTTTCATTTATTTCTTAACATTTTACATAGCTTTGATCTGGTTCAAACTGGTTTCTCCATTGCTGCTAAAGCAAAATTGGAACATACATGAATTTTTAAGTTTTGGTGGAGCAGAATGATAACAGTACTGAGAAAAAATTTTAAAGTCCTGCTGTGGGACACTCAAAACAGACATAGTGAGCCCTTTTAGGCCCTAACACGGAGATTGGATTAATGCCAAGACTGTGGAAGGTGGCCCATATTCAAAATGGTATGTTTGGCTGCCATCTTTCTGCTGGCACCACTATTTATTTCTCCACCAGTCAAAATATTTGGCTGTTATCCCAATCTCAGTCCTTGTTTCTAAGGAGGCTAATATTTTAGCCATAAGTTTCTCCCTTCCAGTTTCCTCACGTGTTGCAAATTTGCTTCCTTTCCAGTTTCACTTTGTCAGCCATGACTAAACTAGAAAGAAATGATACAGAGCCCTAATATTTTTTAAATTCCCTTGTGATTTTTCTTTGAGTCAATGATTTTCCAATAATGTACATTTAATTTCCATATATTGGGGATTTTATGGTTTTGTGTTATTGATTTCTAGTTTTCTTTTTATCATTTTTGTAGAAGATATTTTGTATGATTTCAATATTTTTTAAAATGCATTTTAGGTTTGTGGCCTAACTTATGAGGGGGCTTAAAAGGTTTGTGTGAAAAATGGAACTAAAAGATATATGAATTTTCCCACAATTTTTTTGAAACCCACTCATAATATATCATGAAAACTGGTCACATGCACTAGAGAAGAGTATGGATTCTGATGTTGTTGAATACAGTGCTCCATATTGAAGGGTTTTTGCAAAGTTCATAGATAATTCCACTATATTTTAATTCTATTTTTCCATCAATCTTTTGAAGCCCCACTATATATCTGTTAGAAAGTTATATTGTTCTCTATTTTCTTTTTGGTGTGGCACTAAAGGATAAGCAACGGACCACAAGGTCAGTTTGAACCACAAGGTAGGTCATTTAAATTCATCAGGCACTCCTTGGAAACCCTATACAGGGTTGCTATGAGTCAGAACTGACTCCACAAAATGTAACCTCAACAACAACGTATGTTCTATCAATTCTATCTAGTATGTCTATATGTTCTATCCATTATTGATAGTCGTGTGTTAAAGTTTCCAATTATTACATAGCACTATCTACTTCTCTCTTTAATTCTATTCTTCTAAAAAGTATACCTAAAAATTACAATTAAGTAGTTGTATGAAGAGAGAAAACATATTATTAATCAGTAGTAGTGTCCACTGTCTCACTCCCAAAGCAATTATTTAAAGTTCTCAACAAACAAGAATCTACAGGAGATATGTTAAGCTTTATAAAATTGTTCTCTAAATGATTAAATTTGTGAGTTAATATATGTGTGTATTTACATGTGCCTGTGTGGCACTGTGGGCTGACTGCAAAATCATTTGCACTGCAGGGTTGGTGGTTCAAGCTCACCAGCTGCTCCTTTGAAACCCTATACAGGGTCGCAATGGGTCTCAAATGACTTGAAGGCATTTAACAACCACAACATAGATATAAACATGCAATTGAGTAAGAGAGAAGTCTTAGAGATTTCTAACTATCAAAGAAAATAAGTTGGCAATAAGATTTGGTGTTATTTAAGGAATTTAGGTTAGAAATTTTAAAACATCTGGATTCAAATCCCTAGTCATTCACTAGTTAATATCAGGAGCTCTGATAGCGTAATGGTTACGAATTGGGCTGTGAACCATAAGGTCAGCAGTTCAAAACTACCAGCTGCTCCGCGGGAGAAAGATGAGGCTTTCTACTCCCGTAAGGATTTACACCCTCAGAAACCCTGTACAGGGTCGCTATGGGTCGGAACCGACTCGAAGGCACTTAACAACAACAACACAACAACAATCTATAACTTACACTCCCTTAAGCAGGGGAAATATTAGCTTCATGGCTAGGTTGAATCATAGTCAGTAAATTTGACTTGTCAATATCTATATTAGTTTGTAGAATAAAGCTGATAAAATATTAGACAAAAAAGCCTTCAGCTGTGATTTTCTTTAATAGTGAGCATTTACGAAAAGGAATGTGAATGAGGTTTGACCAGCATATCTAGACACAGGACTAGAACCAAGTGTCTTCAGGATTTGGAACTGTAAAGACATGACTTCTTATTTTAGCTTTACTTACAACTTGTTGTTGTTGTTAAGTGCCTTCAAGTCGGTTCAGACTTATAGGGACCCTGTATATGGTTTCCAAGGAGCAGCTGATGGGTTCGAACTCCCGACCTTGTGTTTTGCAGTCCAGTGCTGATACCTTCTTTCTTCCCATACTTAAGTTCCCATTCTTTCTCCCTACTCTGCGTCAAAAGCACATCATTTCTGTCTCATTAGTCACAAGTTACTTATTTCATTACAATTTCTCATACTCGTGTTTCTTAACTTTTTTAAAAATATATTTTATTGTGAATTATGTGATAGTTTACATGGGAGAACAATAGCTTTACATTCATCTTATCGTATATCATTTCATTACCATGATTACAATCCCCTCCATGCATCATGAAACAATCAAGGGTATAGCCCGCAAGCCTGCCCCTCCGTCGTCAGTACATAGTCCCTCTCCCTCTCTGGGTCTAGAGTCCCCAGTCGCTCCATCTCTCCATGTCATCGTATCTGCCTTCATCTCTGGCGTCACTGTTTCTCTGGGTAGGGTCCTGCACTCCGCTCTTCTCCCCGCTGACTTTTTAAATTTGGAAAAGAAGCCATAGTTCAGAAGTGTTCATTATATGGGTTTCTTGGTTTCTTTATTGGCTGTTCTTGTTGTTAACGTCATCGAATCGGTTCAGTTCCATAACGACACTGTACAGAGTTTCCAAGGAGCAGGTTGGACCACCAAACCTTGTGGTTCAAACGGACTTTGCAGTACCACACACGGTTATATTTCAGGATAAGAAAAATGAAATGACAATATATTGATGTGGTGATACATATGTTAATGTATCACATTACCAATATAATGATAAATATTAATATGCAGGATTATTTCTACATTAGATATTCAAATATACCTTTAATGTATTTTAGAATCTTTCAACTAAACAGGTTCACACATATCACTGTTTATTCCTTCTAAAGATTAATTTAGCACACAATCTTTCTACTTGATTTCTTTACTTATGTCAGTTTGCCTGACATTTTGAAAATCTGTATGTTTTCCTTTGCCTTGCCTTTTCTTTTTTTCTTTTTAATCATTGGTCACTGAGGATTTCTCTGATTTATGATGTTTCTGCATTTAATACAATTTAAAATAGTAATCTCATTAATGCCTGCTCTAAAATAAGGGGAAGGAACTAGTCTAAGAAAATATGTGCATATTTTGGAGATTACAAATATAGTTTCTTTTATCCATGAAAAATATTAATATGTGATTAAAAGCAATCCAGTGAAAAAAGACATTTAGAATAGCTTCCAGCCTGTGTTTTGCAGATATCTGAGTGCCTTGGAACTACTAGTTTTCCTTGTAGGATGGGAAATAGAAAAAATGGTGAGCACACAAGGCTTCCTCTTATTTTATTCTACCTATTCTTTACTGAGGAACTTATCTTTCTATCAATGTTCACTGTTTGGACACTTTTATAAACTTTTATTTGATGAAAGTTTTCTAACATTTTTAAAAATTGAACGTTGTTGTTGTTACATACCATTGAGTCAGTTCCAACCCATAGGGAGCCTGTATAGGGTTTCCAAGGAGTAGCTGGTGAGATTGAACTGCAGACTTTGTGGTCCAAACCCATTTTGCAATCCAGTACATTAACCCACAGTGCCACACAAGGATTCCTACATAACATTTTATTTGATGATAGTTTTCTAACGTTTTTTGAAATTGAATGTACATGGGACTGTAAAATGGTTCAAGCACTCTGGAAAATAATATGACATTTCCTCAAAAAGTTGGAAATAAAAACACCTTATGATCCAGCAATTCCTCTACTTGGTATATATCCACCAGAAATACGAGCCAGGACATGAGTAGATATATGCACACCAATGTTTATAACAGCACTGTTCACAACAGTAAAAAGATGGCGCCAGCCTAAATGCCTATCAATGGAAGAATGGATAAACAAATTGTGGTACAAACACACAATGGAATATTGTGCTACTTTGAAGAATAACAAGGAAACTGCAAGCCACCGCATAACATAGATTAACCTTGAGGACATTGTGCTGAGTGAAATTAATCACAAAAAGACAAATATTGCATAAGACCATTACTGCAAAAGCTTAAGACAAGATACTCATACTAAAAGGGAAAAAAAAAAAAAAATCTTTGTTGGTTACCAGGAGTGGGAGGGAGTGGAGGGTAGAGAACAGGGTAGGGGATAGACACATCATAGTTTGGGTGTTGGGGAGGACAGTACACAAGAAGGGACAGGGGGATGGAAGAACAAGGTAGATAGAGGAACACTTAAGCAGTTTTGCATGGACTAAATAAGACAGAAGTAAATAGTGATGTATGCTCAACTTTGGAACAACAGGGCTCTGTGATACAGGGATCAAGCTATACTCTGAATGGGTAAAAGATGGGAAATAATGCTAAGATGCTTAACTGTCTTATGCATATTGTTTTCCCTTGTCTACTATTGTAAGATAGATACTTGAGTGGGATAGAAAGGAATATCAGGAAACATGATTACAAAAAGCTTGTAAGTGTGTCTTCAGCCTACAACTGATTGGAATATCTAAAAGGGGTGCTAGAACTTGCCAAGTGAAATAGGCTTCTTAAAGAGTCTTTGTAGTCTTTACCTATACTTATGTTGTTGTAGTCTAAAGGATCTTAGATGGAATCCTGAGCCCCATTCAGAATCTTTTGAGGTGGGATATTCCCATTTGAAAAGACAAGAAGACTAACCTGGAATAGCTAGAGAAACAAAAGATACTTCTTGAAAGAAAGACCAGCAGGAAAAATCCAAAAAAATAATGGCAGTCTTATTGGCTACTACAAAAATAGCAAATTGTTCACTCTGGAGCCATCAAGGAAAAGCAATCAAGTCCCTTTAGGACAAACCCCTCTTCAGGACTGAAACTCAAAGGGAACACACGAGCAGTCATGTAAGTGTACTGGTGATCACGTTGATCTTCTGATGAATGGAAGTGGGGAGAAGGCAGCAATGAAGATATGGGCTGAGTTTGGCCACGTTCCATAGAATCCCATTAACCTGGACTTGAGAGAGAGAAGAGGAAGGGCTGGTTGGTCCGAAGTATGGCAAGACCAGGGAACTACTGAGCCCATGGACAATGACATAGCCACAGAGGGCTATAACTGAAAGTGAAGTATCCAGCTGATATGAAATGAGGGGAGAGGAACAAAAATGTCCAAACTTGCATATAGTACCCATTTGGCCTAGCTTTCATGGCATGTTGATAAGAACTCAACTAGAGGAAGATTTTTTAAAACGTTAATAAAGGAAACAAGTATAAATTGCTACAATTTAAGGAACTTGACCTATAGTTATGGATGTAGTAGCTCAAAATACCAACTGAGAGGGAAGGAGTCTTAACATCAGGGATTAATCCTATCCCATTTATACACAAGGTTGATAGAAATGGGCAACTTAGCAATTGGCTACCTAAAAGGTTGCTGTTGCTATGTACCTTCGAGTTGGTTATGACCCACAGTGACCCTGTATAGGTTTTCCAAGGAGCAGCTGGTGAACTTGAATCGCCAACTTTGCAGTTCAAACAGCTTTGAAGTCTGGTGCATTAATCACAGTGCCACAGCTCCTAAAATAGGGATACTATAAAGGCACAAAGTGACTGGCTTACAAGTTTTCAGGAAGGAGTTTAGTTTCAGAGTGTGTGGAGTAAAGTAGAATCCCCACTGAATAGTTTTCATCTTGTCTAGATGGATCTGGTGAAAGGAGATGGGGATATGATTCTTGTTATTCAATAGTGAGTAATTTTTATTGTGATGAACTGCAAATTGCCATAACTGTAAAGGTAGAAGTTTTGTAACATAAAGGAGGTAGTAGTTAATGTTACATTCCAGGAATAGAGAACCCCAGGATCATCAAGGGAGAAGAGAATGAACAGAACGTGGGACCCTATCCAGAGAAGCAGCGACACAAATGATGGAGGCAGAGATGATGACATGAGAGATAGAGCCACTGAGGACTCTAGACTCATGGAAAGAGAAAGGCTGTGTGTTGGTGGCCAGGAGGCATACTTGCAGAATGCTCCTTTTAGTTGTTTAAATAACTGAATATTCCTGAGTTTTTTTGTGTACATCCATCAAAAAAACCAAAAAACAAAAAACAAGCAAACAAACAAACAAAACTAGAGGGAAATGAAGCAAATACTTTTGAATGATGGTGCATGAAGGGGATTTTAATCATTGCAATGAAACAAAATACAATAGGATGAGTGTAAAACCGATGTTCTCCTTTGTAAACTTTCACTCAATTCACAATAAAATATTAAAAAAATATTTAAGTGAATGTATCATGCTTGTTGTTGTTGTTGTTAGGTGCCATCGAGTTGGTAATGACTCATAGCGAACCTATGCACAGAAGAATGAAACACTGCCTGATCCTGGGCCAACCTCACTACTGTTGCCACACTTGAGTCCATTGATGCTGCCACTTGGCCACTCCATCTCATTGCCGGTGCGGGGGGCGGGAGGGAGGGGGTTGGTCTTCCTCTTTTTCTCTGACCCTCCACCTTACCAAACATGATATCCTTCTCCAGCAAGTGGTTCCTCCTGACAATATGTCCGAAGTATGAGAGACAAAGTCTGGCCATCCTGGCCTCCAAGAAGCACTCTGGCTGTAGTTCTCCCAAAATGTATCTATTGGTTCTTTTGGCAGCCCATGGCACTTTCAATATTCTCCTCCAATACCATAACTCAAAAGCATAATTCTTCTACAGTTTTTCTTATTCACTGTCCAGCTTTCACACGCATATGAGGTTACTGAAAATACCAGGTCTTGAGTCAGGTGCACCTTAGTCCTCAAGATGACATATTTACTATTCAACACTTCAAAAGGTCTTGTGCAGCAGATTTGCCTAATGCAGTACGTTGTTTGATTTCTTGACTGCTGCTTCCATGAGTGTTGATAGTTGCTCCAAGAAGAATGAAGTCCTTAACAACTTCAATTTTTTCTCTGTTGATAAGAATGTCGTTTATTGGTCCAGTGGTGAGGATTTTTGTTTTTTTAACATTGTGATGTAATCCATACTGAAGGCTGTGCTCTTTGATCTTCATCAGTAAATGTTTTAAGTATGCTTCTCTTTCAGCAAGCAAGGTTGTATCGTCTGCATATTGCAGGTTGTCAATGAGTCTTTCTCCAATCCTGATGCCACATTTTTCTTCATATAACCCAGCGTCTTGAATTATTTGCTCAGCATACAGGTTGAATAAGTATGGTGAAAGAATACAACCCTGTTGCACACCTTTCTTAATGTTAAACCATACAGTGTTCCCATGTTCTGTTTGAACAACTGCCTCTTGGTCCAGGTACAGATTCCTCATGAGCACAATTAAGTGTTCCACAATACTCATACTTCCCAATATTGTCCATAGCTTGTCATAATCCACACAATCGAAAGCCTTTGCATAGTCAATAAAGCACAGGTAAACATTTTTTTTTTTAAGATTTATTGTGAATTATGTGACAGTTTACATGGGAGAACATTAGTTTTACATTCATCTCATTGTATATTGTTTCATTGCCATGGTTACAATCCCCTCCACACATTACCAATCAATGAAAGGATTGATGCATCCTATACGCTTACTTCCCCACCCCCACCCAACCCTCAGTAATCAGCACACATTCCCTCTTCCTCCCTTGGTCCTGAGTCCCCAGCTGCTCCATCTCTCCACACCGTCATCTCTGCCTCCATCTCGGGGATCTCTGCCTGTCTGGGTAGGGTTCCACTTTCCACTCTTCTCCCTTGATGGTCCCAGGACCTTCGCTCCCTGCCTGCAATGTCAATCACTCCCCTCCTTGCCACAAAATGCCCACTTTTACATTTACAACCTTCACAATCAGTCCTGGTAACAATTATTCACCGTTGCATCCCAAGAGACCTATCCGCACTTCCTTTAATCAGTCCCACCTAGACAGATTGGATACTACAGAGTGGAGATTCTACCTTGCTCCATGCCCTCTGGATCTAGGTTCCCTCTTGAAAGCTTGTAAGCCAGTCACTTCTTGCCTTTGTAGCCCTCCCCCCACACCAATTTGGATAGTCCATGTCCAAGTTGCCCATGCCTGTCTACTCTGTGTATGGAGGGAGTGGGAATGATCCCTGCTGCAAAGATTTGTTCCCTCTTTTGAGCTACTGCATCCATAGGTGTAGGTCAAGTTCATCTAATTGTATCAGGTTACTCTTTTTTTTCCTCTTCTTTCTTCTTCTAGTTGAGGTCACAGGTAAACATCTTTCTGATATTCTCTGCTTTCAACCAAGATCCATCAGACATCAGCAATGATATCCCACGTTCCACAGCCTCTTCTGAATCTGACTTGAACTTTTGGAAGTTCTTTGTCAATGTATGCTTGTAGCCTTTTTTGTATTACCTTTAGTAAAACTTTACTCGCAAGGGATATCAAAGAGATTGTCCTATGATTTCCGCATTCCATTGGGTCACCTCTCTTTGTAATGGGCACAAATATGAATCTCTTCCAATCAGTCCTCGAGATAGTTGTCTTCCAAATTTCTTGGCATAGGTGAGTGAGTACTATGCTAGTGGGGTAAAAAAGGAGCTAACCGAGCTTTAAACTATCTGTGGGCCCAGAACCATGACAAATGCATGGCTATAGGCAGCAAACTTTTATGGAGTTTTAGCACAGTGGTGGAGATTCACTTCACTCTTACTTAGTTTAGCACAGACTTTATTTCCAATATCCTGTTTTTTATTTTCTTTTAATTTTTAATTTTATAGTCTAACCAAACCAAAACAAAAGCAATCTTTATCAAGTTGATTTTGACTCCTGGCAACCTTATTTGTTGCAGAATAGGGATTTTAGTGGCTATAATCTTTGAGAGCGAGAGAGATAGAGAGAGATTGGAGTCCTGGTGTGGAACTGTGGATTAATGCACAAGACGTCAAAGTCATTTAAACTGCAAGGTCGGTGGTTCAAGCTCACCAGCTGCTCCTTGGAAACCCTATACAGGGTCGCTGACTAGATGGCACTTAACAACAACAACAACCTTTCAGAAGAAGATCATTAGATCTTTCTTTTCTCAAACTGCCAACCTTTCTGTCAGTAGCTGAATGCTTAACAGTCTGTGCCACTCAGAAACTACATTCAATTTTACATTATTGCTGTTAGTTGCCATCAATTCAGTTTCAACTCATGGTGACCCTATGTATAACTGCAAGAGACATATACCAGCCTCACGACTGGTCCATTGTTGCAGGTATTGTGCCAATCTATCTTATGGAGATTTCCCTCATTTTCACTGACTCCTAACTTTACCAAGTACGATGTCCTTTTCTAGCAATTGGTGTTTTTGATGACATGTTCAAAATAAGCAAGACAAAGTCTCTCCATTCTTGCTTCTAAAAAACATTCTGGTTGCATATCCTCCAAAAGTAATTTGTTTGTTCTTCTGGCCGTTCATGGTGCATTGAATATTGTTCACTAATACCACAATTCAAATTTGGCTATTTTTTTTTTGCTTTTTGTTCCTTTATTGTTGACCAGCTTTTGTATGTCTACAAGGTGACTGAAAACACAGTGGTTTGAGTTAGGTTCCACTCAGCTGTCCATGTGATATTTTTACTTTTTAACACTTCAACATGGTCTTCTGCAGTTGATTTTCCCCAAACAGTACTTTTCAAAAGTTTTAATGTCTTGGCAGTTGCTTCTATGAGTATTGATTGTTGATCTAGATAAAATGAAGTATCTGATAACTTCAGATTATTCTCCACTTATCATGAAGTTGTTTATCAAACTAGTTGTGAGATTTTGGGTTTTCTTCGTGTTCAGGTATAACTATATTGAAGGCTGTATAGCCTTTAACTGTCTTCAGTAAATACTTCAAGTTGTTTTCTCTTTTGGCATGCAAGGATGAGTTGTCTGGTCATGGCATGTTGTTAATAAGTCTTCCTTTAATTTTATGTTTAACCTTACACAGGATCTGACCCCTATGTACATTCTTACCATCTGCATCGCATTCCTAGCCAGAATTGAATGTACCATGAATAAATAAATAACCCAAATCAGATCAATAAGAAACTCTTTCCTTGTTTAGGATTAAGCCTGTCATGGAGGTTACATAAACATTTTTTTTTTTTTTGAAACTTGTTATTGTGAATTTAGGGAAAATTTACAGAGAAGATCAGTTTTACATTCAATAAATCATACTTTGTTTTATCTCAATGATTGCAGTCCCCTCCATGTAACAACAGTTATTTCATTTCTTCCCTATGGCTCTGATTTCCATTCCAGTCTGCTCTGAACTTTGTCCTTTGGATCTTGAATGTTTGACCAGTCCATGGTAAGCATACCTTACTTACTAGTGTTGCTCTCCCTCCCTCCCTTCCTCCCTCCCCCCCCCCATATACCTATCTACTGCTTGGCTGAAAATTGGAACACATGGTTGAGTTCTGTCCCAGACCTGAAGTGTGACTGAAGGCCATAATCTAATCTTAGGTTTCTCCAGTCTCTTTCTGTCTTTCTGTACATGAAGCCCCTTGTGGGAAGTATAGGAATATATACTAGGAAGCAATGCCTTGTTTACATGTTTATCCCTAACAAGACCTAAGTTTAATTGTGTGACTTTGCCTGTGAAAAGTTCAGTATGCAACCTCATATCCATAGTCAGTTCAGATTTCTGGAGTAATTATGAACAGATTCCAGCAGATGGCAGTAAAATATTTTATTATTGAAAAGGCAACTTACTCTTTCAGCACAAGTTGAACAGGATGGATTCCTATTACCAACACAATATGGACTGACTAGAGAGAAGTTGGTAATTTGTTATTAGATCAGCAGATGCACTACATGTCAATTAAAAACAACTGTGCATAATCATTGTACATGAAACAAAGTGAATGATTCTGGATTTCTTAATAATATGTGGTGGTCTAAATTTTTAAATCTTTTTTCAGTCCATTTTCCCTTGCCTGTGAATGTCTCAAATCATGCTACATCTATACCTTGGCAAAATATTCTGGGAAGTGAGAAACTGGCACATGTTGGCATGGATACCTAACATCCACACCGTTTCCCTCTGACAAGTTATTAACAGAAATGTTTCACTGAAACTGATGGGCTTTGCTTTTCTGAGGAAGTGTTTCCTGCCAAAACATTTATTTCCTGTCACAGGGCCAAATGAAATGGTCGATTGGTGCTCTTGCTTCATCTCCCACAATTCCCTTATTCAATTAGATGGAAAATTCACAAACTTTGCTTGAAAAAAATCATTAAACATTTGCTAAGTGCTTATTTTGTTATTTGCCTCTCCTTTTCCCTTGCCACTACCCTACTTCAAGTTCTCATTTTTGTAAACATATCTCTCATATTTCTTCTTTTTGTGGGATTGGTGGATGGAAAGGAGTAAGGAGTGAGGGTTCGGGTTGAGATGGCAACCTCTAGGGTAGGCGTAGGACTTTATTCCTGTTGTGGCACTGTAGGATAAGCACTGGCCTGTGAACCACAAGGTCACCAGTTCAAACCTACCAGCTTGCTCCTTGGAAACCCTGTGTAGAGTCACTATGAGTCAGAATTGACTGAAAGGTCCTTAACAGCAACATGGTTAGAACTAGGCTAGTGTTAAGGTTAAGTGTTGGGTAAAGTTTGGTCTAGCTTTTGGATTACAGTTAGGATTACTTTTATTTTATTTTTATTGAAATCCATTTGATTTCCTTTTCATTTAGAAGTTCTGTACCTACATTATTCCCTCTTTTTATTTTATGGTGTTTTGTTATTGTTGTTGTCACAACTGTGTCCTTGTTTCTCTTTTATAGGTCTGTTTTACTCTACATACTTGTATTTCTGTGTTTAGTCTAGGTGATATTGTTATGTATGTTGTCTGTTGTTGCTTCTCTATCCAAAGAACTTCCTTTAATAATTTTTATAAGTTGATCTTGTTTTTACTAATACTCTTAATTTCTGTTTGTATGAAATGATCTAATTTCATTGTCGTATTTGATGTCAGTTTTATTTGATATGTAATTCTTGGTTGGCAATTTGTTTCTTTCAAAGTTTTATGTAGGACATTTCACTGTCTTCTTGCCTGCATCAAATTTGCTAAGTTAGGGCTTAGCCTTAATAGCTCTCCTTTGTAAGTAACATGGTTTTCCTCAGCTTCTCTCAGGATTCTTTCCTGGTCTTTGGTTTTGAAAGGTTTGATTATAATTTATTTTAGTTTGCTTCTTTTGGGATCTATACAGTTTGGAATTTGTTTAACTTTTTGAATGACTATCTTCTCCTCTTCCATGATGTTAGGGAAGTTTTCTTCTAACAACCTTTGGATAATATTCTCTGTAGGTTGCTTTTGTCTCTTCCTGGTCTGGAATTCCAATCACATGTAACATCTCTCTCTCTCTCTTTTTTCAAATTTATTTTTATTTATTTATTTTTGAAGTTTTTATTGTGAGTTGAGTGAAAGTTTACAAGGCAGATAATCAGTTTTACATTTTAAAAATAATATACCTTGTTTCGTTACAATTATTATAATCCACTCCACATAATGTCAGTTAACAGTATTTTTTTCCCTCCATTCACTTTAGCTCTTTTTTTTTTTAAACACTCAAGCATATCTCTTGATAGTGCCACACTTAAATTTTGGTCTTTCTTTGGAATTTTTTTTGTTTGTTTCTGATTGTTCTTCTAGCAGATGGATATTGAAAGATTTTTATTCAAACTCAATACTTTGGATTCCAGTGGATTCAATTTTATTTCTTTGCCCTTTCAATGTATTTTCGACTTATAAAGTCTTAGTGTTAACCTTTTGGCTTTCTAATTGCTCTTCCCATTTTTTTCCATTGTTTTGTCCATTGGTTTCTTGAGTTTTTCTATGGCTTTGTCTATGCTTTCCTTAATACATCTGTAATTTTCTCAATCTTTCTTACAATCCATTGAAATTGCCTAATTAGCATTCTTTGATATTCCTCATCAGGTAGTCCAATACTGTTTCTGTTGTTACATTTTCTGACTCCATATTTAGGTCACATGTTTGAGGCACCATCTCTTGCTTGTCTCTTTGTATAAGTTGAAATTATTTGTTTTCTCCAAGACATTGTGGTGTCATATTTATGTTTAGTTGACAATTTTACACTGGTGTACTCACAGGCACTCACCCTCGTTCTCTTGGTGTATATGGTAAAGACTGGAAGTATGAAAGCAGTTCGTTCTGTTCCCTCTCTGTGTAACTTAGTTCAGAGCATGTTCTTGTGACTCCAGAAGCAGACGTGCTATGGCAGGCGCCCAACCTCAGAGAGCAGAGGCTGTGAAGAGGGGTGTAGCAGGGACTGGCCACATCCCTGGCTACCAGGAAGACACTGGAACAGGGGAGAATTGCACTCCTTGCTGCCAGCCTTCAGCTGTGTCCTGTGTCTACAAGCAGCTGTATCAATAGCCACTTGCAAAAACTTAAGATGACCATTCTCTGCCATGCCAACCCACAGTCTGCCTGTTTTTCTTCTCTCTCACAGTTCCTATTTGGCTTCCTCTTCCAGTTGGCACTCACTCTGCCCCTGTGCAAGCCTCAGATGTATAGGAATCCAGGATCACCATCTGTATCTGTTTCACTCAGTGTCTCTTTGTTGCAGAGGGTCAGCTCAGTGTATCTGCTTACTCCACCATATTGCCCCAAGCTACTCTCAATACTTTCATAACTAACTTCTCAGTACAGACCTGTGACTATTGGTACAGTTTCCCGTCTTTCTTCTTTATAGGAGATTTGGGGATAATAGTGATATCTACCATTGCTATGCCTATATTCTTTTGTTTTCCTTTCCAAATGTTCTGTTTTCTCTTTCTACTTGTCTTTTTTCAGATCAATTCAAAACCTATGCTGCTACTGCCTCCATCTTCCTAAATTTCTTTCAAAGTACACTTTATTAAGTTCAAGTATGAAGCATTTTTCTACTTTTAAATACAGCATATATAGTATAATCTTCTATATCTATTGATGTTTTATATGTATATATTTATATTCCTGGAGGCACAGTGGCTCTGTATGATAAGCACTGGACTGTCAACCACAAGGTCAGCCATTTGAGCCATCAAGTAGACCACAGGAGAAAGACGAAGCTTTCTGCTTCCACAAAGATGCACAGCTTCAAAACCCCTATAAACAGTCACTATGAGTCAGAAGCAACAACATTCCAATTTCTATGTTAATATCTATCCTTCCTTTTTCACTCTATACAAATAAAATATCTGAGTCTTAGATAGCTAGTGTCTTTGTAACAAAAAGATCATAAATTATGTCGTTAACATACAGAAATTTATTTTCTCACAGGTTAGGTGACTATAAGTATGATTTCAGTGTGCCTGTTCTAAAAGACAGATGGTTTTCCCTTGACTTTGGTCCTTAATTCTTTAAGCTTCTACTCCTGAGAGCTGTTGCAACTTGACATCTCTCTTCATCCATCTCTGCCTCTCTTACTTATTTAATCTCTTTTGTGGCACTGTAGGATAAGCACTGCAGTACAGGAACAGTTTGAATCACAAGTTCGGTGGTTCAAACTCACCAGCCTATCCTCAGAAACCCTGTACAGGGCTGCTTATGAGTCAAAATGGACACCATAGCACTTACAAACAATATTGTGTTATTTGTGAGTCTATGGCAATAGTTTTTTTTTTTTTTTGATACTGAAGTTATAATGAAAGGAAAACAAGAAGGAAATGTTTTTAAAGTCTTCCTCTCAATTATTAACAATAGCACATTATTATATACCTTACATTTGCTGTTGTTAAGAGTTGTCATGTCAGTTCTAAGACTTATGGGTTTAAACTGTCCACCTTGTGGTTAACAGTCTAGTGCTTATCCTACAGTACCACACGAGAACTCCATTTATATTATATGTATAATATATTTTTTTAATATTTTAATTCAATGTAGAAAGATTTTTCAGAACCACTTCATTCTTAGTATTAATATTACCTAAGAGAGATTTTTGTTTTTGTTTGTTTTTTTTTTTAATGCTGTCGAGTTAACTCCAACTTATAGCAACCCTATACAGGGTTCCTAAGGAGCAGCTGGAGAATTTGAACTGCTGATCTTGTGGTTCACAGTCCACTGCAGATCCTACAGTGCCACTTCAGGAGTCCTAAGAGAGATTATATGTAAGCAATTTATAAGTATAATTATCATGTTATTCTCTTCTGGAATCAGTTTTCATCTCTACTCCTTGTTTGTTCTTTTCCTCTTCAGTTTTTCTTAGACATTTCAGTAGAGAATTCACATTTTTGTTTTATCTGAATTGGCTATGGTTTAATGGTATAAGGGTCACCTTCTTTCAAATTTTTAGACTTGAAAGAAGACTCCCACTCCACACCCCCACTATCCACTCTTGGAACTGAAGTTACTTGTGTTTCTTCCTGAGGTGTTTCCTGATTCACATTGGCTTTTCCAGAGCACAACAGGAATTTTGGTGTGATGCTGTGGGTTAATGCACTGTGCTGCAAGGTTGGTTTGAACAGCAAGGTTGGCAGTTCAAGCTCACTAGCAGCTCCTCAGAACCCCTATACAGGGTCACTATGGGTCGGAACTGACTCAACAGCACTTTAAACAACAATAGCCCAGAATGCATATTTATTATTCAGGAAAATATTAGAATATATAAATATTGCAATACAGATTTTCGCATTTCTATAACAATCACCAAACTTGTAAAGCTATCTTCATATTCTCAATTTTATTACCAAATGACTCCTAGTGTGGCCTGTAGGATCATCACTGGACTGTGAACCACAAGTCAGAAGTTCAAACTCATCAGATGCTCCTTGGAAACCCTATACAAAATTTCTATGAGTCAGAACTTACTTGATGGTACTGAAAAACAACAGTGGTTATATAACCTAAAAATCTAGTTGACTTGAATCAATCATAGAAGAAATAAATAAGCAAAAGGACACAAATCCCCCATGCAGAAGAATTCCAAAGTATTTGTGTGAATACTCCACTCTCACAGAAATGGAACTTCCCTTCCTATGCCAAGTGTGCAGTGCACTTGGATTCCTACCCAAAGTACAGTATGGAAAAGAGGAGAAAGAGTAACTTTACAGTGGAGAACCCTAGAAACATTACCTTAGCCATATGATCAAGGTTTAAATACGAACGAAAAATTTGTGTTGATAACATGTACCATCTACATGATACTCTCTGGTCTTTCTCCTCAAACTATGTTTCAAAGTCCCATCAGACAAAGGACCTGATATCAGATACTTAGCTGGTACTTCTCAAAACCATCTAGGTCGTCAAAAACAAAGGACTCTGAGAAACTATTACAACCACAGCAGACTTAAGGAGTCATGACCACTAAAAGGAATCCTGAAGTATATATCATACTGATTCATTAATACCAACAGTGCCCCATGCAAAATTGATAGGGGAAATTAAGTATGGGGTACCCATAGACTCTCTCTACTGAGTTAATTTTAATTTTTATATAAGTTTAAAACTATTTAAAATAATAAAGAAAAGTCTTTAAATACATCTATTTAAAATAAGGGAGTCCTGGTGGAGTGCTGTAG
>NW_006408530.1:2398247-2414775 GCF_000296735.1 Chrysochloris asiatica | reverse complement strand
CATTCAAAACAATTCAAACTGTGCAGACTTTTTTTTTTTTTTTTTTTTCAGATAGGTTCCTTTCAAAAGAAATCACCTTCTCTCTATGCAGGAGACTGCACTGTAATTTTACATAGCCAAACCGGTTCACTAGTCACATCTCTGAAACTCACTAAGCTTCCCACCAATAAGCAATGCATGGCCAGAAGTATAGGCACTAGCCAGTTAAACCATTTCATGGTCACCCTATCAGTTTAGTCATCTTGAAATCAATGTCTGCTTATGACACAACTGATTGAGCGGCAATGATCAGTGTTGATGGTGAAAGTGTCAGCAATGATTGAATCGGCTGTGTTTGCAGTTTAGTTTAGCTGCCCATGTGGAAACTTTATTTCAGGTAGTAAATCTACAGAAGCTTTCTTATTGGCAATTAGATTTGAAGCCATACAACTAACATTGTCATTCCTATTAGCTACTTTAAATTATCCATCCCTTTACAACCTTAAGGATGTTGTTTGTTAAACGCTTCATGTTCTTGTGGAAAAAATAGTTTTCTGTTGAGATTGAATGGTCATTTTGATTAGAGCACTGGTGTTTACCTGTTTAAAGCAATTATAGAAAACACATATCCTGTTGCAGATATTGTAGTCTTACAGTCAAGGAACTAGTATGACCTTCAAGAAGGAAAAAAGGAAGAAAAATATATTTTATATGAGAATCCAAGGGTTTTAAAAGTACTGGTAATTTTAACATGATGTTGAAAACTCTGTCATCTCCCTATGCTTTACCCATCACTGAAACTTAGCCTATACCTGCTCCTCATCCACAGTGAACTTTATACAAGCTTCTATGCAGGTCTTCCTTTGCCATATCTCAGCTATTCACATGTGAGTTTGAAATGTAGTAAAAATACTTTTTCTTTCCTGTCTAGAATCGTATTTTTTCCACAGAGCTTAGGAAAAGTAATAAGCCAACAATTAAACACATTTCCATCCTCATACTTTAATGTGGACTGTCTGAAATTTGCTAAGTAATAAGCAAATGATTAATTCTAGTGGGTGGGGGGAAGCATACACAAAACAAAACAATTTATATTTTCAAATAATATCATTGCAATGTCATAATAGATATTATTTGTTTGTTTTCTTCCATTCTTTCTTTACTTTCCATTACAATAAAATGCATGGTGACAAGGAAGTTAGATTTTCAGGTAATATCTTCAATTTCTACTAGATGGAGCCAAAGTATTAAAAATATAATCATGTTATGGGACATGTTGGAAGGATTCTTAAGCTAGAACAATTTTATTAGCATGATAATACAATGGAAAATTATAAGAATCTGGAAGTTTATTTTTAAGATTACCAGACTCATTTGCACTTGAATTAAAGTTTATTCACACATATTTTTTTTTTTTCAGAAAAAATATACTGTGAAATTAAACCTATGTGAAAAACATATTCTAATAGATTTTTTTGCTAGGATCATTTATTTACTAAATTATTGACATTTTATATCTATATATCATTTATAGATGCGGCCCTGTGAGTTAATGCACTGGACTGCAAAGTCAGTTTGAATTCCAAGGTCAGCGGTTCAAGCTCACCTGTTGTTCCTTGGAAATCCTATACAGGGTTGCTATGGGTCGGAATCAACTCCACGGCACTTAACAACAACAACATGGAGTCTAAAAGGAGCTCTGGGCTGCTAACCTCAAGATAAGAAATTCGAGACTACCAGGTGTTCCATGGGAGAAAGATGAGGCTTTCTGCTCCTGTAAAGATTTACAGCCTTGGAAACCCTATGCAGGGTTGCTATGAGTCGGAACTGACTCCACGGCACACCACCACCACCATGGAATCTAAGACTGTAGTCCTGGTGTAGCACTGCAAGTTAATGCACTGGACTGCAAGGTCAGTTTGAATCACAAGTTGGACGGTTCAACCTCACCAGACGCTTCTCAGAAACCTTGTGCAGGGTCGTTATGAATCCGAACTGACTCGATGGCAGTTAACAACAGGGAGTCTAAAATAGGTGTATTACTGGGAGGACTTGACTGCAGCCTTCCACTGATCACAGACACATGCTTATACAAGTTTCATTTGGAACAAACCCATGTAGAACTAGAACCCTAGGAGTAAAACTTTATGACTTACTCTCCTCTGTGAGTGTGTGTGTGTGTGTATCTAGATAGTAGATAAAAATCCTGTTTATTCTCCATATTTAAAATTTGTATTCTTATATAAGATCTGTGAAAGAGGAAAAATAAGAGAATAAATTAAATATAAGTAAAAAGGCAACATAATTAATTTGTAAATATTCATTTACATGTTTGTCTTAAGAAAAACAAAAAATGAAACTTTGTATTGTGTGGTGTGCACAATAACCAACAATACAGTCTTCCTCTGCATTCCAACCACAGTCAATTGTGTGAACCCCCCTCAAAGAAATTCTCCTTTCTATTGGAATTTCTTTATTAAATTATGAGGATGATTAATATAAAAATAGAACTGGGACTAGAATAATATGCTTTCCGAAGGTATTTTTTTCTACCTTTTTTCAAGAATACTTCTTGTTTTCTAAGATGTCAATCTCAGAGAAAATGAATGTATTGATAAACCATTCCATTGAAATAAGATCATCTATGATTCCATAATTAATAGGTAGTCAGTATGGAAATCATTTGTACCTTCACAGCACTCTTTGTTTGTTAAAGTTATTTATTTCATGTAAATTCAGGAAGCACTCTATATATTTGGCAGATGATTAAATCTCAAGATGAAGAATGCAAGGCAGCTTTTTAACAATTTCACATTTATAAAGACATTTTTTTAGTCATCTTAGCAACTTGTTCTTTTCTTTATTATGTATTACCAATTTTTACAGTTGTTACAAAAGAATAGCTGAATAAAACATTAAAAATGTGATCCCAAACACAATGCTGTGTTCTATTTGAAACAAAATATAAGTGAGGCATAATTCTTTTCTTTTTATTCAGTTGGATCAATTGAATAGTTAGTAACATTTAAGCATGCCCTCTATCAGTAAGCTAGACCTATTGCTTCAGTCACATAGTAAGAAGTCTTTAACACAGAGGCTTTCTCTGTCTGCGTCACAAAAAATTCAACTAGACATTACTGTCAGCTAGGCCAAATAACAGGTTTTTTTGTTAAGAATTGCAAACACTTAAAAATATTTGGTACTGCTGTGTTAAAACAATTCTAGTTGTTTTATTGAGTTTCCTACTCCTTAACTGAAGTACTGGTGCGGTACTTTGGAGTACACTGGACCACAAGATTGGTTTGAACCACAAGGTCTGCGGTTTAAATTCACCAGTCACTACCCAGAAACACTATGAGTCAGAACCGACTCTAAGGCACTTAACAACAACAACAACTCCTTAGTTGGATAAAACAAGTTTATGTTGTTATAACCATAAATAGCAGATAAGATACAGCTGAGGTTCTTTAAAGTGTTACAACATAATAATTTGTATTAGAATTTTAGAAAATGAATTTTATTTTAGCAAATATTTAAAAATTACTTTCATGTTTAAAGTAGTAACCAGTTTTTTCTTTCTGTGAACAATTAACGGCATGCAAACTGACATGTATCAAAGCAAAAACACGCTCTGACCAAGAAAAAGAAATGAAAATTCAGATTTTAAAGACTTGAGGTTGTTACTGTATTTGCTTAGTGCTGTCAAGACAGTACCGACTCTTAGCGACCCTGTAAATGGTTTCCAAGGAGAAGCTGGTGGCTGGTTTTGTGGTTCAAACTAACCTTATGTCCCAGTGCTTATCAGTATAGAACTGATGCTGTTGTACCATCAAGTCGGTTCTGACTCAAAGCGACCTCTTATAGTGTTTCAGAGGAGCGACTGTTGAGCTTGAACCACTAATCTTTCGGTTCAAACCAACCTTGTAGTCCAGCGTATTAAGCCGCAGCGCCACACCAGGAATCCATTCCATAGAATTAATGTTGTTGTTGTTGTTATGTGCCCTGTGCCCTGGAGTCGGTTCGGACTCACTGCAATCCTGCATAGGGTTTCGAGGCTGTAAATCTTTACGGGAGCAGAAAGCTTAATCGTTCTCCTCGGAGCAGCTGGTAGCTTCGAACTGCTGACCCTGAGGTTAGTAGCCCAACTCATAACAACTACGCTACCAGAGCTCCTTTATAGAAACCCTATATAGGGTCGCAGTGGGTTGAGATCCACTTGAGGGCATTTAACAACAACAACATTATCATTTTGATAGACCTATTAGTTCTATGTTGTTGTTGTTAAGTGCTGTCGAGTGTATTCCAACCCATAGCGACCCTGTATAGGGTTTCCAAAGAGCAGCTGGTGAGCTTGAACCGCAGACCTTGCAGTTCAAACGGCTTTTCAGTCTGGCGCATTAACCCACAGCGCCACACCATAGATCTATCAAAATGATAATGTTGTTGTTGTTGTTGTTAATGCCCTCAAGTGGATTCCGACCCATAGTAACCCTGTATAGGGTTTACCGAGGAGCAGGTGGTGAGCTTGAACCACCGACCTTGCAGTTCAAACGGCTTTTCAGTCTGGCACATTAACCCACACCAGGACTCCAAAATGGTAACAGCTGATACTAATATGAGTGTATAACTTTTCTTCCAAGGACTTTAAATTGTTTCATACATTATTTTAATTTTGCTGTTAAATGCTATCGAGTTGGTTTCGATTCATAGTAATCCTGTGCAGGGTTTCCAAGGAGTGGCTGGTGGGTTTGAACCACTAACCTTGTGGTTCAAAGTGACCAAGTGATCCAGTGTTTATCCCACAGAGGAATTTCAGGATTCCATTATTCAATAGTTATAGAGTCTGGTGTGGCCCTGCGGGCTACTGCGCTGGATTGTAAGGTCGGTTTGAACCACAAGGTTAATGATTCAAGCTCACCAACCATGCCTGGAAATCCGACAGAGGATCATTATGAGTCGGAATCGACTCAAGGCCACTTAACAAGTACTGATATACCTTTTTGTAATTTAGGCCAAGGGGGAAAAATAGATTAGGAAAATCATAAAACTACAATATTTGTTAGTAATTATTCAGAAATGGCCAGGACAGGAAAAAAGTAAAGAAGCAAAATGAAAAACAAACAAACAAACAAACAAACAAAAAAAACTGTGTGTGTGAGAGAGATAGAGACAAAGGAAGGAAGTATGTAAGAAAGAGGAAAGGGAAGGAAAGAGGACGAAAAAAGAAAAGTTAAAAACTTAGGGAAAGTATTTAGGGTATAAAAGTCTAAATTTTAATTTACAACACGATTTGGTGTAAATTTTCTTTATTAATACACAATTTAGTTTATAAATGTTTTCAAAAGAAATATTTATATAAGAAATTTAATTGGTATGTCCCTGCACTGTTTACGCACCCCACATTGCGTATGTACATTTATCATAACTGATCTTTGTTTTTTAACTGGGATTAAAGGCAGTAATTTCCCAAATTTTGCTCTTCCTTTTATTATTAAGTAGAGATTTTACCTACCTGCCTTGCTTCTTTCTTTTCTTTTTTAATTCTGCACAGAACCCAGTGTTGACTTCTAGCTACAAGAAATAATTTTTACTTGCTGTCACCTTTTCTTTTACTGTTAACGTTGAAACCAGGATATGTAACTGCAGGGAAAAAATAAATAGTCACAATATACTATTTTGTTGTTTTTGTTGTTCTGCAATATTCAACCTAAAGTAAAATTTACTCTAATTTTGACTATAGTGTATTTATTTTAGTAGAGAAGATCAGTGACCTATATCAAAACTTCCAGAAAACAAAATATTGTGTATATAGAATGGCCTTTATTTTCTTGAGAAAATATAATTTTGACTTTTCTATGTATTTGTTAAAAGGAACTTTAGTAGTATTTTCACAATTGTTATTGAAATATGAATATTTTAATTTTCTACATACAAACTAAAAATATCTGTAGGTTTCCATGGAAGCAGGCTGCACCTTTTTCTAGTCTAAAACATTCATATATTAAACACTTTACAAGTTTTTGGAATATCATCTAAAGTTTCAAGACTGGAATATAAAATTATTTTCTCCATTAAAGGGGAAAGATACAGAAAAATTATTTATTGAGTGGGATACAGTATATCTTTATACCATTATTTTCTGCCATTCTTTAGTCCTATGTCTATACAAAGAATCGTGGTGTGACACTGTAGGTTAATGCCCTGGAATGCAGAGTCAGTTTGAACCACAAAGTCAGTGGTTCAAGCTCACCAACCACTCCTTGGATACCCTTTACAGGGTCGTTATGTGTCAGAACTGACTGGCTGGCAATTAACAGCAAAAACAACAACATGTATATATAAAGCACTTTAGGATATAGTTAACATAAAAGTGTGTACGTGTCAATTTTTGGATGTTACACATTTTTTCCTGCACTGATACACCTGAACACCTTCCCTTGTTTAGATCCAACTATGTAAGACATGTTAAAGCAATTCTAGGTATTTTGTCAAAAATTACATTTTTTAAAAATTTAAAATCCAAACTCAGTCCACTAATTGTACCCCCAAAAATATGAAGTAAGTTTACTACTTCTTTCTTTCTATTTTTCTTTTAAACAGTTTTATTTGTCAGATTGTTAAGAGTCCTAGAAGTATATAGTATACAAAAAGAATGTTGGGGATGATTTTTTTCAGACCACATATTTTTCAGAAGACAGTGAGGCTTGTTTCTCCAATCCAAGTCTATACAATTAACTACTAGCTAAACTGGTGTAGCACTGTGGGCTAATGCACATCAGACTGCAAAGCGGTTTGAACTTCAAGGTTGGTGGTTCAAGCTCACCAACTGCTCCTTGGAAACCAAATACAGGGTTGCTATGGGTGGGAATTGAATTGACGGCACTTAACAACAGCAACAAACTAATCATAGCATTCATTATCATTGTTTTCAACCCTGGCTCTCAAATCATTTTGCCCACATTTCATTTGCTGTTTTTAAATGCCTTTGAGTTGCTTATGATTCACAGCAAGCCTTCATAAGTTTTTCAAGGAGTGGCTAGTGAGTTTGAATTGCAAACACTAATATTAGAAGTCTACTGCTTATCCTATAGCACCATACCAGGACTCCATACATTTCATATTATTGTGGTTAGGTGCCATCGAGTTGGAACCGACTCATATACACCCTACGCACAACAGAACGAAACACTGCCTGGTCCTGAGCCAACCTCATAATTGTTGCCACACTTGAGCCCATTGATGTTGCCACTCTGTCAATCTATCTCACTGGGGGTCTTCCTCTTTTCCTCTGACCCTTCACCTTACCAAATGCGATATCCTTCTCTAGTGACTGATCCCTCTGACAATATGTCCGAAGTATGAGAGATGAAGTTTTTGTCCATCCTGGTCTCCAAGGAGCACTTTGGCCGCACTTCTTTCAAAACAGACCTATTGTTTCTTTTACCAGCCCATGGTACTTTCAATATTCTCCTATAACACCATAACTCAAATGCATCAGTTCTTCTATGGTCTTCATTATTCACTGTCCTGCTTTCATATGCATATGAGATTATTGAAAATACCATGGCTTGGGTCAGGTGCACCATAGTCCTCAAACTGACATCTTTGCTCTTCAACACTTTAACAAGGACTTGTGCAGCAGATTTGCCTAATGCAATACGTCGTTTGATTTCTTGACTGCTGCTTCTGTGAGTGTTGATGGTTGGTTCAAGAAGAATGAAGTCCTTGACAACATCACTCTTTTATCCATTGATAGGAATGTGGTTTATTGGTCCAATGGTGAGGATTTTTGTTTTCTTTACATTGAGATGCAATCCATACCAAAGGCTTTGCTGTTTGATCTTCATCAGTAAGTATTTTAAATCCTCTTCACTTTCAGCAAGCAAGGTTGTATCATCTGCATATTGAAGGTTGTTACTGAGTCTGCCTCCAATCCTGATACTGTGTTTTTCTTTGTACAACCCAGCTTCTCAGATTATTTGCTCAGCATGCAAGTTGAATAAGTATGGAGAAAGAATACAACCATGTCGCACACCTTTCTTAATTTTAAACCATTCAGTGTTCCTGTGTTCTGTTCAAACAACTGCCTCTTGGTACAGGTACAGATTCCTCATGAGCACGATACTCATACTGGAATATTCATACTTCACAATGTGCCCATAGATTGTCATGATCCACATACCTGAAAGCCTTTGCGTAGTCAATAAAGCACAGGTAAACATCTTTCTGATATTCTCTACTTTCAGCCAAGATCCATCGGACATCAGCAATGATATCTCTCGTTCCACGGCCTCTTCTGAATCTGGCTTGAACTTCTGGAAGTTCTCTGTCAATGTATGATTGCAGCCATTTCTGTATTATCTTTAGTAAAACTTTACTCTGATGAGATATCAAAGATATTGTCTGGTGATTTCTGAATTCCATTGAGTCACCTCTCTTTTGGGCACACATGCAGATCTCTTACAATCAGTTGGCCAGATAGTTGTCTTTCAAATTTCTTAGCATAGATAAGTGAGTGTCTCCTGTGCTGCCTCACTTTCTTGAATGATTTCAATTTTTATTCCATCAGTTCCTGGTGCCTTGTTCTTTGCCAATTCCTTCAATACACCTTAGACTCTTTCCTTCAGTAGCATAGGCAATCATAAATTAAATATGATTTAAATATTTTAATGCAATTATAAAATGGTGCAGAGTTTTTGTAGGACCACATAAGTTGTAATTGCTGTGAAGCGATATTGTTGTTGTTGTTAAGTGCCATCGAGTCGGTTCCGACCCATAGCGACCCTGTACAGGGTTTCCGAGGGTGCGATAACAGTTATGAAATTGAAGAACTGTGACCTCTATTCTTTAGAATAGTTCTTTTTGTTGAAAGCAGAAAGTTGAGAAGGGTAAAAGAGAAAAGTGTGTAATGACAGTTTGTTTAGCTATAGTTTTATGAAGACGATTTTTGAAAAGCAAAGATTAAATAAAAGATATGCTTTCAGTACAAATGATTGTAAAGATCTATTGAATGAGCAAATATCAGAAATTCTATAAACTGGGGTCACAGAGCTGATGGAAACTCACAAGATGTTTTACTATTGAACTGAACTTCCCATATAAAAAGGAAGTTGTATAAAAAAGACAAAAAAGGAAGGGAGAGTTCATTTTGATCTGTGTGTCACCTGGTAAGGATAATTTATCTAACTAAACAGATTATAATTTATTTCTATTATATTATTTCATAGAATGTTAAGTGCTCTATTATTTCATAGAATGTTAAGATAAAGTGCTGCACAACAGCCATACACTTGCCTTCTAACCCTACCAGGATTTAGCAGTTAGAAAGATGAGTTTACAATCTCATCACTAGATGGCATTGTTACACTTGAGTACAATTTAAATAATACGATGACTAAATGAGTTAGTTAAATTAGTAGACAATTATCCCTCTTCTTGGATTCCTCCTTTTATGTCATGAAACTGGTTACTTAAAGCCCGCAGGATAAATCCTATAGGATGCCCCACTCAGTCAGGACTGTTTTTCCACAAGCTCTCTCCTCCCAGCTTTCACCTCAATCTGTCATACAGATTTGACACTGCATCATTCCAACAGTACTCAGAAATGACATGTATATAATATGGAATATTGTGCACATTTACAGCCAGACTCACTCTCTTAAACATTGCTTGCTATACCTTGGCATACACACTTCTGACTAGCTAGATACTCTTTACTTTACAAATGGATACCTAAACCAAAACTTTTACTACTATTACTTTTTTCAAGAAAATCCAGGGTACAGTATAACTGATATCTGCTTTTTTTTTTTTTTTTAGCATTTTCAGGTTTTCACTGAGCCTTCCTGTAAGTTAATGAAGGCCATGGGACATGCAGGGCAATGCTAACACATGGTATTTTTTATGTTTCAGTTCCATTAATGTTGCACATTATAAATCAAATTAAGTGGCATTTCTATTGAAAGATGTTCTTCTTTTCTTATTTATTTATTTCCTTAAGATCAACAAGACCAGTTCAATAAGCCTAGCAACCCATTTTCTTCCCTAGAATAGACCTTAGCTTTGCTTTCTTACGTTATCATAATCTAGCACTTTTCCTGTTCTAAATGAAAACTCACTGGGGAAACGAAATCATTCCATTACAAATGTTATCAAAAAGCAATACCATACTATTTTTAAATGACTACAAATCCAAAATGCATTGTAAATTGTACCCCACCCACACTCATACACCCAGCCAACACTTACACAATACCACCCAAACACTCTGTGTGTGTGGATTACTTTACATCACATTTACATATTTTAGAAGTAAGTACAATCCATTGTGGGTGTTGGTTACTATTTACACTGAAAGGATGCTGGAAATACCTACCCACATCACAGAATAGTATTTTTGTTTTATTAAGATAATAGAGCACAGTTGTTTGGGAAGATTACAATATAGCCGTAGTCTACACCTCTGAGTAAGATTGCTACTTTGCTCTTTTTCAAAAGGTCCTTCCTCCCTTACCCCCACCTCAGTATTTTCCCATGAGTCTGGAATATTAACTTTAAATCCTTCCAACAAAATCCCTATGGATCTATACTTTCAATTCCTAATAAGAAAACATAAAAACCACAAAAATGACTAGACAACAATACGTATATGGTAATCAATGAATACTTACATATAAATTATAAATATTAAGTAATATATAAACATTAAGACCGTATTTTTGTATAAATAGATAAGGATTGCCCAAGAAAATTCGGTTTTGGCTATGATCATTACTGGCTATAGAAGTTGTTCTGCAGTAATTTATAATGTGATTCAAACTTCTGTTAGTCTAACAGAGCAGGCAAGAAGGAAAAGAAAAAAACGTACCTGTGACTTGCTGGTCTAAGTCTTCAATCATCAGTTACCTGAAACAAAGGGTAGACCCTTTACTATTGAAACTTGCAGTAATAAGACTACATGAATTTAACGTATTATAGATAATCTTCTTTTACAAAGAGTCTCAAAGTTAATTGCTTCCAATATAGAATTTGTCAGTATTCATGTATATATTTCAAATATTTCAAGCATATTACATTACATAAATTGTGAATGAAAGAAGGAACCATTTCAATATTACCTATTTGTACAGTATCATAAATTACAGTGAGGCCTAACAAATTTGATGTTGTGAATAAAACCTCTTTTAATTCCACCAGTATTCTGATGAAGTCTTTATTTAAATTGTGCAAAGTTTACAGAATACAATATTAAAGTAAATATCTATATGTATATGTAAATTTCAATTCTTGAACAATATAGTTTATAATAAATACACATTTTATTTGTTAAGAATAAAAGAAAATTTATTATTTGTAGAAAAAATCTATTTGACTGATATTAAAGCACTGCTTTGGTAAAGGATTATTCTTCCTTTCTGTCTTGGATGTCCTAAAACATAAGTATGGTTTCAATTCTAACATTGTAAATATTTCTCCAGTGAGTTTCTCCTGTGCCTGTATTTTCTCTCTCTCTCTTTTCTCTTTTTTCTCTCCCTCTCATTCACTTACTTACATATACACATACATTAACATTAACTTATATGCACATTAGCATGAGCTATATGTTTCTCAAGCATAAATTTTTAAATTTATCTCCCAAGCCTGAAGGTGATATACATAGGATCAAAACTTGTGAATATCAAGTTTATGTACCTTATTTATATCAGCACCCCAAGGGGAAAAATTAACTTTACTTGACACAGCTCTTAGCACTTCTTCTGAAAAAGTTTACATATAATTTTCAGGATTTCTGTTAATAAAACTTGGCTAAATTAATTTTATTCAGCAAACTGAAATAATTTTTTAATCTTAAAAACAATTTAAATAATGAGCTGAAGTCTTAAGCTGTCCAGATCACCACTTCAATTGTTTGATTACTAATTCTGTATCATGATATTTAATGGTGCTTTTAAGAATTTATCTTCAATTGCCATCATAATTACTAACAATGGTCCTTTTGTTTTCAGTCTAAAAGTTTGCAAATCAGTTTAAAATTAGCTTGAAGTAAAACAGTGTGCCTTAAGACAAATTCAAAGAAAGTCAATGCCTTTAGAAAATCCGTTTCTTTTAAGATACTGTACAGGGGTACATGAGTAAGCACTACTAAATTTTATTAGTATAAATCACTTTGATTTGTTTTTTCCATCAAAAATAATAAGGCCAAAATAAAAATTATCTTTAATTATTAGACTTATAAATGCATTTCACTAAAAACCGTAAAACGCATTAATAGTACTATTGATTTCATACAATGAGTTCATTTTGGGTTAACCCAAGACTCTCTTGAGGGATAATTGGTGAGAAATAAATGGCTTCTTGGTAGGCACAAATGTCAGAAGGCAGAATGTTACAGTGAAAAACTACTGGGACTGAAATTTGGTAACCTAATTCTTATATTTGCCACTTTTATTATGCACCTCATTTTGAATATGCTTTTTACTTCTTTAATCCCAATTTCCTGTTCTATAAAATGATGCTCCTAAAACTTGCCTGGCTTTTTCTACTAGGCTGGGTTGTTGTCAGGGAATAATAAAGTATTTTGATAACTGTAAATTATTATAAATTCAAGGTGCTATTACCCTGCACATCTTTATGGTGGGATAAATGCTTCTCATGAAGCATTGTCTGCTTTTAAAATTTGGCAGTCTTTACAAGTCAGGTATACAATCTGGCAATTCACAAGAAGTGCCTTCTCTTTTACACCCAAAATAATTTGACATTTTGGTAAAAATGGAAAGCATTTAGAATTTTCAGATCAAATTGACAGTAATTAGAGAGTTTTTCCTCTCAACGTGCCACACACAGGTCTTGACAGAAGTATTGTATATAATTATATTCCAAAATAAAGATACATGTATATCTTTATGAACAAATGTGTATATACTGTATACCCATATAATATATTATACATACATACACACAAATCATCCCACCTCATTTAGAAAGAGGAAACTGAAAATGACTGTTCTGGGATCAGATAGCTAGTCTTCATTTTATTTCATTTTAAATATCAGATTTGAAATTAATCCAAAGACCACCATAGAACACAAAATTGTGTGTGTCAACATCATCTTTGAAAACTAAAATTTGCCAGGCACAAGCCCTATTTTAATCCTCAATTCAATTTGATGCAGATAACGAGATTAATTTGCAAGCTTCATTTTAATATTGTCTTTATTTTTAAAAAGCCCATTGACAGTGTCAAAGATTTTGATTAGATAATTTGATCACATTTCTCAAGCCAGATACAAATTAAAGTTGGAGCTAAAACAGAAAATCTTACTGTTTACTATTCAGAACAATCTTCCTATTTCAGTAAATGGCAGAGCTCCAAAAGCCACATGTGTACAAATGAAAATTCATAACATGTTATTCAAACTCCTGTTGTATTTGTGCAATTTACTAATTAGATATGGTAAGTATCAGCAATGAAATATCATGGTAATAGCATTGAAAGGGAAAAAAAGAAAAAAAAAACAAACTTTTTTTTTCAATTCACTTCTCTTTATGAACAACATAAAAGCCTGTTTTGTAGCATAACTACTCTGTATAATAAATATGAAATAAAACTTATGGGTACAGTTCATGTTTTAGCAGGAGACTCAACTTTTATATAATAAATGGAAAGGATCTGATGAAAATAATATTTTAATTAAAATTTTTGTTATCTGGAATATATCAAGACAGTGCCCGTGTATACAATCTAATTTCTTGTTCACATCATGTGCATTATGGTAGGAAAACACAAAGACATTTGACTTCATTGTATCTCAAGACATAACATTAAAAAATAATTACTTTTTTCCAGCTATTTTCCTACATTGAAAAAAAAAAAAAAAGTATTTCCTTTTCATAATTACAGGATTCTTTAGGAATGGATCCATCATATAAAAATGTCAGTTATCTGTAGTTATGTACTGATAAGGTATTTAATTCCAGGCAATTGATTTTAAAAATTAGAGTGGCTATGTTTGTAAATTTTGACAGGCACAAAAACACTGCTCTCCAATTAATATAATTATCTTTATTAGGTACAGTAATAAAGTTCTAAGTCCCTAAGTCCTAAGTCCCTCCTGGACAGAGCATTTTGTTAATAATCATGTTGTTGTCGAGTACCTAATACTTACTGAACATTTACTGTACCAGGCATTGAGATAAGCATTTTCTAGAAATGTTTTATTTAATCTCTTCTATTTGTCCAATGAAACTCTGCTATTCTGACAATCCATTTTACAGATTAAGAAACTGAGGCTTTAGAGAAATAAAAGAACTTGCTCAAGTCATGTATCATGGTGCTACTAAAAGTGAAATCCACATGTCTGACTTTTGAGCCTACCCTCTTACTAACCATGAGATATGTTGTTAGTGTTGTTGTGTGCCTTCAAGTTGTTTCTGACTCATAGCAATCATGATTGGGTGTCCCAAAGTGGTTGCTGAGTTTAAACCACCAATCCTTCAGTCAACAACACCACACCAGGATTCCATGAGATATATGTTGTTGTTGTTAAGTGTCATTGAGTCAGCTCCAACTTATGGTAACTCTGTATAGCGTTTCCAAGAAGGAGCTAGTAGGTTTGAACTGGTAACCTTGTGGTAACCTTTACTGTTGATCCTACAGTACCACACCAGGAGTCCCCAAGAGATATATGCTACCTGTTGATTTTAACCTCAGTTATTTCTCACTGATAGAAGAAACTGACTACTGACAAGGATCATACTTAGGTAAATACCAAGTTAGTGACCAAGATTTGTTAGTGCCATTTTCAAAGTTGACACTGTTAGCTAGCACAGATTTCTTGCTTTCCAGTGCTAAATAAAGTATCTTGAACGTGTAAATTTGAGGGTTCTGGAATCAGGACACATATTTCATGCCAACCTCAACAGAAAACACTTAATTCATTTTCAAAACAGGATGAAAGGGAATAAATGCAATGGGTGCCTACTGTCTCCTGCAGGTTCCCATGGCAGCAAAGCAGGTTCAAGAGCTATCAGACGGGAGGAAAAAAGAGATGCTGAAAGGGAGGTACTGGATCCTGTACATGGAATCACATCAGAGAGAAAGCAGAAGCTGAGGCAGTTTAATGTCTGGGAATCAAAACATAGGGACATAGCAAGAAAGATTTGGGCAGACTTCTGCTTCTACATTTCTCATCTCCCTGAATCTTCTTTGAAGATCTGGGGGGAAAACTTTCTTTTACACTGTAGTTGCTACCATCCTTCTTTAATTTACTTTTTCTTCCTTTCTAAATGTGTGTTTGTGTACATAAGTGCATGTATTATTTTTAACCACAGCACAGTTTCTCATTGTATTTGTTACACAAACAGAAAATCCCTGCCACAGTGTTCACACACAATCTTTTTAAAATCAGATTTCTTAGATAACAAAGACCTACTATAAGTATATTTGAGTACATGAGAAAGCCTAAAAAATATTTCTAGTAGAGTTCCAGTTCATACTTGCATGGGTTTATTCCAAACAAAATGTGTTTAAACATGTCTCTGTGATCAGTGAATGGCAGCAGACTATTTCTCAATAACACACTTATCATAGTCTCATTAGGGTGCCATCAAAAAACGTCCTATCAAAACAGGCGTCTTAGGGGATCTGCTGCTATTGTTAAATTTAAGGTAGAGAGGTCAATTCCAACAGTTATAGCCATCTTTTTTTTTCCCTTTTGGCAATCCCAAGGGGTACTTATGGTAGACGTTATCCAAGAACTCCAGACAACCACGAGGACGTTTTATGAAAAAGTTTTTATTTTAAATTGAAAACCCTTTTCTTTTTTCCTCCATTACAATAATGCACCTACTTATTCTTGAAGGGTAACAAAAACTGTACAAGAATTTCATTGGAAAACCTAACCATATCTACCCTCCAGTCCATATCTTGCCTCTCTAGGCTCCTTTTGACCCCTAAACACTATATTTAAAAGGAACACAATTTCAGTCCTCAAGGATGCCAAAGCTGTCATTTAGATATAGTGTAAATCAAAGATAGCAGGATTTTTCAGTGAAGGATAAGAGATGGAAATAAGGGTATGTCAAGAAATAATACTTCATTTTTCATATTTTTTAAAGATTTCTATAATTTTGGAGTAATACTTTCACACTTACTATATATGTATTAATGATTTCTGGTAACATAGTGGTTAAGAGTTGGACTGCTAACTACAAGGTCAGCAGTTCGAAACTACCAGCCATTCCAGGTGAGAAAGATGAGGCTTTCTGCTCCCATAAAGATTTACAGCCTCAGAAACCCAAACTAGGGTCACTATGAGGCGGAACCTAGCCACTGAACGCCATCACCATATATGTATTATTGTTCTGTTGTTAGGTGAAGCCCAGTCAGTTTCAATAGCAACACCATGCAAAACAGAAGGAAACACCGTCCAGTCCTGTACTACCTTCATAATTGTTATGCTTCAGCCCATTGCTACTGCCATTTAATCCATCGTCTTGGGAGTCTTCCTCTTTTTTTGCTGACCTTCTACTTCAGCAAGCATGATGTTTT
>NW_006408530.1:2393989-2397847 GCF_000296735.1 Chrysochloris asiatica | reverse complement strand
CATGACTGACTTACTAGAAGAATAAGCAAGCTGTTTGCCAGGAAGCCATCAAGGCAAGCAATCAAGTCCCTTCAGGACAAACTCCTCTCTAAGACTGAAACTCAAAGGGAACACATAAACAGGCATGTAAGCTTGCTGGCGACCACACTGGTCTACTGGTGAGTGGAAGAGGGAGAAAGGCAGCAATGAAGAAATGGGCTGAATTCAACCACAGTCCATTGACTCCTGATGACCTGGAGATGAGAGAGAGAAGAGGAAGGGCTGGATCTCTATTCCTCTGTGTTTACCCTCTTTCACAATGTAATTGTTTTGATCATAGCCTGACCTCCCAGAGCCTCTGTTCTTATAATTTTTTTCTGTTCTGGTCTCTTCCATTTGTTGATAGAGTTCAGCCTCATGTTGCCACGTACGTCATTCTCTGGTTGTTGTCTGTTCTTATTGGTTTTCAATCCACAAGGCATGATGTCCTTTTCCAGGGACTTACTGTTGTTGTTAAGTTCTGATGAGTGCTTGCTTTCTGATTCATAGCTACACTGTGTAGGGTTTATGAGGAGCAGCTGAGGGGTTTGAACTGCTGACCTTGTGGTTCATAGTTCAGTGCTGATCCTAGAGTGTCACACCTAATAACATGTGCAAGTATGAAAGATGAAATCTCTCCATCCTAGCTTCTAAAAATTCTGGCTATACTTCTTGAAACACAGATGTGTTTGTTCTTCTGCCTGACCTAGGTATTTTTAATATTCTTCTTCAACACCATAATTCAAATGCATCCATTCTTCTAGTCTTCTTTATTCATTATCCAACTTTCACAGCATATGAAACATTTGGTAATGCCAATATGTCGTTTGATTTCTTGACTGCTGTTTCCACGAATGTGGATTGAAGTCTTTATCAACTTTAACTTTTTCTCCAATTATCATGGTATTATTTACTGGTCCAGTTGTGAGGGGTTTTTTTTTTTGTTGTTGTTTTACAATGAGGTGTATTCCATACTGAAAGCTGTTGTCTTTGATCTTCAACGGTATTTTAAGTCCTCTACACTTTCAGCAACCAGGGTTATATCATCTGCTGCAGTTTGTTAATGAGTCTTCCTCCAATCATGATACTATGTTTTTCTTCATATAATTCAGCTTCTTAAAATATTTCCTTAGCATATGTATCAAATAATATGGTGAAAGGATACAACTCTGAACGCTTTTCTTGATTTTAAACCTTTCAGTAGCTCCTCGTTCTATTCTAACACATTTTCTATGTACAGGGTCCTCATTAACAAAATTAAGTGTTCTGGAACAGCAATGCTCTCCATAGTTTGTAATGGTCCACACAGTCATAAGCCTTTGTGTAGGCAATAAAGCACAAGGAAACATCCTCTGATATTCTCTGCTTTCAGCCAATATCGATCTGATGTCAGCAATGTTATCCCTAGTCTATATTGCCTTTTGAATCTGGCTTGAATTTCTGCTAGTTCCCTATCAATGTACTGTTGCAACCATTTGTGGAGTATCTTTAGCAAAATTTACTTGCATGTGATATTAATGATATTATTTGATGATTTCCTCATTCTGTTGGGTCACCTCTCTTTGGAATGGGCACAAATATGGATCTGTACCAATCTGTTGTCCAGGTAACTGTCTTCCACTGTCATTCATAAATGAGCGAGCACTTCCAGCGCTTCATCTGTTTGTTGAAATACTTCAATTTTTATTCCTTCAATTCTGTTAGCATTTTCTTTCACCAATGCCTTCAGTATTACTACCTCTTGAAAGGGTTGAACATTAACCATTTATTTTTGGTACAGTAACTCTATGTATGCCTTATATCTTCTTTTGATGCTTTCTGCATCATTCAAATTTTGCACATAGAATCTTTTAATATTGTCAGTCAAGATTTGAAATTTTCTTCAGTTCTTTCAGCTTGTTGAATGCTGAGCATGTTCTTTCCTTTGAGTTTTCTAACTCTAGGTCTTTGCAAATTTCTTTATAATAGTTTATTTTGTCTTCTTGAGCTGCTCTTTGAAATTTTCTGTTCTTTTGCTTCCTCGTTTTTTCCATTTGCTTTAGCTTCTTTATACTCAAGAGCAAGTTTCAGATTTTTTCTGACATCTGTTTTGGTCTTTTCTTTCTTTCCTGTCTTTTAAATGAACTTTTGCTTTCTTCTTATATGATGTTCTTGATGTTATCCTATAATTCTTCTGGTCTTCAGTCATTAGTGTCTAATTCTTCAATTATGTTCTTGGAATTGCCTCTAAATTCAGAGGGGATATACTCATGGTCATATTTTGGCTCTGTTGAACTCGTTTAATTTTCTTCAACTTCAACCTGAACTTGAATATGAGCAATTGATGTTCTGTTCTACAGTTAGCCCTTGACCTTGTTTTGGCTGATGATATTGAGCTTTTTCACTCTCTTTTCCCACAGATGTGGTCAGTGTGAATCCTGTGTACTCTACCTAGTGAAATCCATGTGTATAGTTATCATTTATGTTGTTGAAAAAAGGTATTTGCAATGAATATGTCCTTGCTATTATTTTGTCGTGGGATCTTCAGCATCGTTTCTATCACCAAGCCAATATTTTCCAACTACTGACACGTCTTCATTTTTCCAACTTCCATATTCCAATCACCAGTAATTATCAATGTATCTGTTTCATCAACTTCAGAGTGATCTGAGGAGGAAAGATGTGGCATTCATCCTCAAAAAGAACAAGGTTTTGAAATGTTCTTTTTGAGAATGAATGCCATATGATTCCTCTTCTATTTGTCATTTCTGGCATAGTAAATCACATGATTGAATGATTCAAAATGCCCAATAGCAGTGCACTTTAGCTCACTTATGCTTGGGTTATTGATCTTTTGTTTTCCATTTCATTTTTGACAACTTCAAATGTTTCTAGATTCATACTTCATACATTCCACATTCCAATTATTAATGGACATTTGCAGCTGTTTCTCCTCATTTTGAGTTGTGTCCCATCAGAATATGAAGGTTCCACAGGCTTTACTTAATTCACATCATTTTGGTTAACTCGCCCTTGAGGAGCCAGCTCTTCCCCAATTGTTTTTCTGAGTGCCTTCCAAACGGAGGGGCCCATATTCTGACACTATAACTGACAATATTTTCTTATTCATAAGTTTTTCAGTAACTAAATATTCAGAAAGTAGTCTGTCTCTCCTTAATCACACTCCCTATTATTCTGGAAACTGCTGAAACCTGTCCACCTTAGGTAACCCTACTTGTAACATATCTTCCAGCATTACAGCAACACACAAGCCATCAGAGTATGACAAACTGATAGACAAGTGGAGGAATATATGTGGTTGCGGTGGTGGTTATGTGCCGTGGATTCGGTTCCGACTCATAGCGACCCTGCACAGGGTTTCCGAGGCTATAAATCTTTATGGGAGCAAAAGCCTCATCTTTCTCCAGCTGGTAGTTTTGCACTGCTCACTTTAAGGTTTGCAGCCTGATTCATAACCACTACGCTATCACAGCTCCTTGGTGGAATATATTGTTGTTGTTTTTGTTGTTAGGTGTCGTAGAGTTGGCACGTACTCATAGTGACCTTAGGTACAGCAGAACGAAACAATGTCCAATCCTGGGCCAACCTCACTACTGTTGCCACACTTGAGTCCATTGATGCTGCCACCTGGCCAATCCGTCTCATTGGGGGGTCTTCCTCTTTTTCTCTGACCCTCCATCTTACCAAGCATGATATCCTTCTCCAGCAACTGTTCCCTCCTGACAATATGTCTTAAGTATGAGAGATGAAGTTTGGCCATCTTGGCCTCTAAGGAGCAATCTGGCTGCAACTCTTCCAAAACAAATCTATTTGTTCTTTTGGTAGCCCATGGCACTTCTA
>NW_006408530.1:2378483-2380123 GCF_000296735.1 Chrysochloris asiatica | reverse complement strand
AAAAGACTACTGAAGAAGAGTTGCCACCTCAGAATAGAATTGACCATAATGACATGAATGGAGCAATGATTTCAGGACCTTCATGTTCTAATGGGCTCAACTCAATATGAGGACAAACAATTGAAAAGATCCATTAACAATCAAAACATAGACCATATGGAGTATGAATCTAGGATAATTTGAAATTGTCAAAAATGAAATGGAATGCATAAAGATCAATATCATAGCTATTAGTGATCTGAAATGTACTTGCATTTGCCATTTGGAATCAGACAATCTTATTGTTCACTATGCCAGGAATCACAAATAGAAGAGAATCACATGGCATTCATTTTCAAAAATAACATTTTAAGATCTATCTTGAAGTGCAATGCTGTCTGTGATTGGATAATGGCTATATGCCTAAACGGAAGTCTACTTAATACCACGATTATTCAAATCTATGCACCAACCACTAAAGTCATTGATGATGACACTGAAGAATTATATCAACTTTTTAAATCTGAAATGATTAAACATGCAATAAAGATGAATAAATAATTATTGATGATTGGAATGTGAGGGTTAGAAATAAAAGTAAAGATCATTAGTTGGAAATTATGACCTTGGTGATAGAAATTATTCTAAAGAAAACACGATAGAACATTGCAAGACCAATGACATATTTATTGCTAATACCTTTCTGAAAATCTATGAAGTGTGATTATACACATTTACCTCATGAGGTGGATACACAGAAGTCAAATTACCTGTGTCTGTGGGAAGATATGGTAGAAAACTTCATATCATCAGCCAAAATAAGAATGGTCATCTGGAACAGACTACTGATTCCTCAAGTGGAAGTTCAGGCTGAAGCTAAAGAAAATGAAAACAATTTCATGAGTGCCAAAATATCATCTTGATGATATCCTATGTGAATTTATATACTATCTCAAGAACAGATTTGATGCATTAGACACTAATGATCCAACACTAGAAGAATTGTGGGATGAAATCAAGAAAAGCATATAGGAAGAAATCAACAGGTCATTAAAAACACAGGAATGAGACTTCCAGCAAGATGGTGAGCTAGGAAGACTCATTACATAGCCCCTCTACAACAAAGATAAGAGAAAACAAATAAAAAACAGATGAAAATCTTAGAACCCAGAATTTCTGAGGAAAGTTAGGAAAGTGAATTAAGTGCTTGCTGGGCGGAAAAGCTAAACACTGACTGGTGAACCATCAGTCAGATGCAGGGCCACAATCTTAAACTTTTTTGAGCAACTTTGGCAACAGTGGGTGGCCTGGTAGAGCCAATTTACATAGGTTATAGGAGAGGTGGGATTCTTTCTTTTTCCCCAAGCAATCCTGGTGACCAGATATGTGGCCAACTCTGACCCTCATTCACCCCCAGCACAGACTCGACTCTCTATGCTTTTGTGCCCACATGGTTGTGAACCATGTCAGTGTGAAGTGGGGTCTGACTGTGCTGCTATGGTACCTGAATTCAGGAGAGCTCCACTGCAGATTTATAGAATGTGCAGAGCCACCAGACCGCATTTAATCAGTCCCCCTACACCTAACCAACACTAAAACCTCCATGAACTACTTCCAGATTGAGTGCCCTGAACATAGATAACACCTAAACTGATTTTGTT
>NW_006408530.1:2373845-2377673 GCF_000296735.1 Chrysochloris asiatica | reverse complement strand
GTCAGGCGTGGCAACAATTGTGAGGTTGGCCCAGGATTAGGCAGTGTTTTCGTTCTATTGTGCATAGGGTCACTACGAGTCAGTACCAACTCAATGGCACCTAACAACAACAAACTGAGAGGAATTCAACCTGGGGTCAGGAAATCTTCTGGCTGTCACATTCCTCCCATACACACCTCGTGAGCTCCTCAGATTGCAGGTGCTATAAGTCTATTGGAATCCTGGTGATGCTGTAGTATAAGGACTGGACGGCCAGACACAAGGTCAATGGTTCAAATCCTATACAGGGTCACTATGAATTGAAATCGACTCCATGTCACTTAACAACAACAGCATAAATCTATTTCCAAATTAGAGGAAAACAATTTTCAAATTTTAGATTCATGAAACGTATCTATACTGTAATCTGAGTCCTGGTATGATACTGTAGGATAGGCACTGGGCAGCTAACTGAAGGGTTGGTGGTTCAAACCTGCTAGCTGCTCCTTGGGAACTCTATGCCTGGTCACTATGAGTAGGAACTGACATGATGGCACTTAAAAACAAGAACATACTATAATCACATTTGTGCTTGCAAATACTCAAAAGAATTTGAGATTTATAGTCTGTTATGTTATCTTTGCCACTTAATGACAAAATAAAATAAAATGGTTGTTCATAGAGATTAATTTATGAAAATCCAATGTGAAATTTTATTTGCCACAAATTTGTAACTTGATAATTTAAAGTTGACATAAACTTCCTAAGTCTTATTTTTGTTGAGGCAATTAAAATAAGAAGTCTACAAACATGGGATGCAAACCCTCTCAGTATCTGAGGTCCCTAAACATATGAGGTAATTAGACTTGATACAAAAAAATTCTTCTGTTTAGAAGTGATAAAAAGAAAGTCTATAGTTGTACTATGGGAGTTGGAGATAGACAATAGATAGAAAGATAGATCTATGCCAATCATACCACTGGTTGTGGCTTAGATTGCTTAAACTAATGCCATTAATAACAGCTGCTAAACAAATGCAATTTCTTTTTTGCATTCTTCTTGAGTGCCAGTGAGTTGGATGTTTTTAATCATCTGAGAATTTTAGAGTCTTTCTAAAACAATTACTAGGATGTGAGAGGTTAATCCCACCTTCTGACCTCATAGAGCTGTGGGCCAGACCTTTGGAATTCTGAAAGACAGCCAGGCCTCCTTCCTTCTGATTTAGTTTTACAAGCTCCTGGGACATCAATTTTTAAAGGCCCAGTCAACAGATTACAGAAATCATTCAAGTTAAATTTTTATTAGGAAAAAAAAATCACTTCACAAATACCCTTTCCTGTGAAAATATAAGCTTAAATATACTTAGCTGGTAAGGAGTAGCAGAGGGGATGGATCGAGGGCACTTGAAAGACTTCGGATTGCGGATATACAGTCCTATGATTAAATAATTTTTCTAGTGGTTCTGTCAAATAATTAGTATCAATAATTATTTACAAAGGCACTAAGACACATTAGAAATAAATGCAGGAATGCTAAACATCCAGAATACTTTATCTCCAGTTTTTGAGAGTAAATTTTGATATACGGAAAGACTCCAGTATATTTCTAAAGGAGGTATTGACCTTTCTGTCAGAAGTTCTTAGAATCATTATCTGGTAAGATTAACATATATTGTTGTTGTTAAGTGTTGTTGAATCTGTTCCAATTTATACCGACCTCATGTACAATAGAAAAAAACACTGCTGAGTCCTATGCCGTTTACAATCTGCTATTTTTTTATCCCAATTTTTACAACCACTATGTCTATGTATCTCATTGAAACTCTTCCTCTTTTTCTCTGATCCTCTCCTTTGCCAAGTATAATGTCCTTCTCCAGAAACTGGTACCTCTTGAGAACATGTCCACTGTACCTTACATCAAGTCTCATCATCCTCACTTCTATGGGACATCCATGCAAAACATATTGATTCTTCTGACAGTCAGTGCTATATATAGTATTTTTTGTCCACATCATAATTCAAAGGCATGGATTCTTCTCCGCATTCTCTCATTCCTTGACCTATTTTCACAACCAGATGTTGTTTTTGTTGTTGTGAAGTACCATGGAGTCAGTTCCAACCCATGGCAACCCTGTAAAGGGTTTCCAAGGAGCAGCTGGTGAGCTTGAACTGCCGACCTTGCAGTTCAAATGGCTGTGCAGTGTGGTGCATTAACCCACAGCACCACACCAGATGAGGCAACTGAACCTATCATGGTTTGCGTCAGGTATACCCTAGTCTTCTGAGAGAGGTCTTTGCTTATTAACATTTTCAAGAATGCTTTTGCAGCAGATTTGCTTATTAAAATTCATCTTTTGATTTAGCAATTGCTTGCAGTGACAATGATTGTGAATCCCAGTAAAATGAAACCCTTGACAACTTCAGGCTTTTCTCTATTTATCATGATGTTTCTTATTGGTCCAGTAGTGAGGATTTTTGTTTTCTTTATCTTGAGGTGCAGACCATACTGAAGGCTATAGTCTTTGATTTTTATCAGTAACTGCTTCCAGTCTTCTTCACTTGCAGCAAGCAAGGTTCTGTGATCTGTATATTGCAGGTTGTTAATGAATCTTCTTTGAATCTTGACACTGAGTTCTTCATTTAGTCCAGCTTCTTAGATTATTTGCTTAACATTAAGATTGAATGAATATGGCAGATGAATATAACCTTTATGTATGCCTTTCCTGATTTTGTATCACACAGTATCCCCTTGTTCTATCAAACAACTGCCTTTGATCTATATGCTGCTGTTGTTACTAAGTACCATCCAGTCAGTTCCGACCCTCTATAGGGTTTTCAAGGAATGGCTGGTGAGCTTGAACCGGTGACCTTGTGGTTCAAACTGACTTTGCAGTCCAGTGCATTAGCCCACAGTGCCACACCAGGTTCCAAATGCACGCAATTAAGTGTTCTAGAGATTGAATTTTTCCCAGGGTTATCGTAATTGTTGTACTCCATATATTTGAGTGATTTTCCTTGGTTAATAAAACACAGGTAAACATCTTGGTATTCATTTCTTTCAGTGAAGATCAGCAGTGCTATCCCTTATTGCATGTGCTGTTTTGGGTATTTACTGCTTCCATTTCAGGTAGTTCCTTAATGATGTACTGCTGCAACCATGCTTGAATTAGCTTAAACAAAATATTGTTTGTGATGTTAATGATATTGTTTGATAGTTTCCACATTATTTGAGTGAGCTCTCCTTGGAAAGATCACAAATACAGATTTCTTCTTGTCAGTTGTCCAAGTAACTGTCTTCCAAACTTCTTGGTATAGACCAGTGAGCACCTTCATTGTAACATTCATTTGTTTAAATATCTTAAGTATTCTATCAATACCTGTACTCTTGTTTCTCATCAATGACTTCAATGCATACTGAACTTCTTTCTTCAATACCATCTGTTCTTGATTATATGATATCTTCTGTAATGGGTGAATAATAACCAACTCTGTTTGGTATTGTGGCTGTGTATTCCTCCAACCTTCTTTTGATGTCTCCTCCATTTTGTAATGTCTCATAAAATATGTCAGTGTTGCCCACAGAATGGGAAAAAAAAAACATTTTGCAGTGACACATCAGACAAAGGACTAATATCTAAACTATATAGGAAAATACAACACCTCTACAAGAAAAAGACAACCCAATTAAGAAATGGACACAGGACATGAACAGACACTTCAAGAAGGAGGAGATCCAGGCAGCCAACAAACATATGAAGAAATGTTCACAATCACTAGACATTAGAGAGATGCAAATCAAAACAACAATGAGATACCGTCTCACACCAGCAATAAAACCAAAGATAAAAAA
>NW_006408530.1:2359599-2373232 GCF_000296735.1 Chrysochloris asiatica | reverse complement strand
GAGCACAGGGTAGGAAATAGACACAGGATTGCTTGGGTACTGAGAGGCTAAGGGGGCAAAAACAAGACACAAACTTGGAACAACAGGGCTCTGGCATATAGGTATTGAGGCATGGTTCGAATGGGTAAAAGAGAAGAAATAATGTTAAGATGCTTGGCTGTCTTTTGAATTTTAGTTTCCGTTGCCTATCATTGTGAAATAGATATTTGAGGGGGAGAAAGGAATAGCCAGAGATGTCACAATAGAAAGCTTATAAGTCTGTCTTCAGCCTATAACTGATTGGAATACCTTAAAGGGGCTAGAAGTTGCCCAGTAAAAGAGGCTTCCTGAAGAACCTTTATATTGCATTAAGATCATAGGTGAAATCCTGAACTCCATCCAGAATTTTCTGAGGTGGGAAATTTTCACTTGAAAAGACAAGTAAACCAGCCTAGAGTGGTTAGAAGAACAGAAGATACTTCATGAAAGAAAGGCCGGCTGGAAAAATAAAAAAAAAATAATGGCAGTCTGATTGACTATTACAAGAACATGCAAGCTGTTTGCTTGGGAGCTATCAAGGCAAGTGGTAGGGTCTCCTCAGGGCAAACACCCTTCAAAGACTAAGATTCAAGGGAAATATATGAGCGGGCATATGGTCTGGCTGGTGACCACGTTGATCACTGATAAGGGGAAGTGGGAGAAAACAGCAATGAAGTTGTGAGGTAAGTCTGACCACATTCAACAGACTGTGAACCCAGGTTGAGACCCAGTTTGCCAGCAGTATGGCAAGACCCGTGAACTACTAGGCCCAGAGGCAGTGACCTGGCCACAGAGGACTAGAGTGGAGAGTGAAGCATGCAGCTGATATGAGTGAAGCATCCAGCTGATATGAAGTGAGATGCACAAGAACACCCATACTTGCAGATAGTACCCACTTGACCTGGCTTCAATGGTTGGCTGATCAGAACACGACTAGAAGAAGAAAAAGGAGGATAAAAAGAATAATCCACTATAATTTGATGAACTTTATATATACTTATGGATGTAGTAGCTCAAAAAAGGAAACAAATCTCTAAAGCGAGGATCATTCCCAACCCCTTGGTACACAGGGTTGACAGGGAAAGGCAAATTAGACATTGGCTACCCAAAATGGAGGGCTACAAGGGCAAGAAGTGACTGGCTTACAAGCTTTCAAGAGGGAGCCTAGTTTCAGAGTGGGTGGGGGAAGGTAGAATCTTCACTGAGTGGTTTCCAATCTGTTGGGACCAAGCTGATGAAAGGAGATGAGGATAAGATTCTTGTGATACAATAGTGAATAATTGCTATCAGGACTGACTGTGAGGGTCAGAAATGTAAAGGTAGATGTTTTGTAACAAAAGAAGGAGAGTGATTGATCATGCAGTAAAGGAGCAGAGGTCCCTGGGACCATCAAATGAGAAGAGCAGAGTGCAGGACCCTACCCAGAGAAGCAGTGACACCAGAAATGGAGGCAGAGATGGTGACATGAACAGATGGAGCAACTGGGGACTCTGGACTCAGGGAGGGAGAAGAGCTGTGTGCTGATGGCTGGGGGGCAGGCCTGTGGGGTGTACCCTTTGGTTGTTTGATGATGCATGGAGAGGATTGTAATCATTGCAATGAAATGAAACACGATAGGATGAATTTAAAGCTGGAGTTCTACCATGTAAACTCACATAATTAACAATAAAAACTTTAAAAAAAGATACATAAACCTTTATATATATATAATATGTCAATATTGTAACTTAAGGCTTGAAAGTGTTCTTCAGTTCTTTCAGCCTGTGAAATGCTGAGTGTCTTAGCTTGTGTTCTCTAAAGAAAGAAAACCAGTGAAACGTATATATGTATGTTGTTATTGTTATTGTTAAGTACCGTGGAGTCGGTTCTGACTCATAGTGACCCTGTACAGGTTTTCTGAGGCTGTAAATCTTTACGGGAGCAGAAAGCCTCATCTGTCTCCAACGGAACAGCTAGTAGTTTCGAACTGCTGACCTTGAGGTTAACAGCCCTAGTCATAACCACTATGCTACCAGAGCTCCTTTATACATGTATATATAATGTGAAGTTTATACCAAGGAAATAGTTCATACAATTGTAGAGGTGGAAGAGTCCCAAGACTAGGTTAGATGAGCCAAGATTGGCAGGTCAGGTGTCAGGCAGATAAGAAGTTCCAGAAGGTAGGTTCTACAGTCAGGCCAGCAGTCTTGTCTGACATACAAGCGATACAGATCATTGGTTCAATTCCAAACAACCTGAAGTTTAAGGATAAGCCAGATGCAAGATCCAGAGTCAGCAGAAAGCAAGCAAGTTTGGCCTAAGTGTCTAATATATATGAAGCAGGCCATACCCCTGAGGACAATCCTTTCAGTTGATTGTCTGCTCCTCATAGCCAACCTCATCATAGAGTAAATTGCATGATGTTAGCTATCATTATTGGAAGAAAACCAGAGAACACTGGCCCAGTCAAGTTGACACAAAACTGTTAACTATCACAGCCCACTTCTTGTCAGCTTGGCATCTGTACCTATCACCTTAAACCATACATAATATCTAAATTAAGACAATTATAAAATCACTCTTAATATTTGATGCACACACACACACAATATATATATATATTGTTGTTAAGTATTGTCAAGTTGACTCTGACTCATAGTGACACGCTAGAGGGTTTCCAAGAAGCAGCTAGTGGGTTTGAACTGTAGACCTTATGGTTTGCAGTCTAGAGCTGATCCTATAGGATGTGGTCCTATATAATCAACCAATATAATGCAACCAGTTTGCTGACTAATGTCCCCAAGGGATGGCCACATACCTTGACTCTGTGTTAGTTTCTGCTGCTGGCAGATTGAGCACTCAACAGTGGCTGCAGCTAAGCAAGCTTTTCATTGAGTGAATGGATGTTCATGCTGCTGAGGCCATGAATAACTTCTATCCCTGCCTGTTTGACCGCTTTGTTCATGAGCCCATTGATCAATGGCAGCAATGACCGGAAAAGATGATGATTAGTTTACACAGAATGTGCCATCCTGTCTATTTGATTGTTAACATTCTCTTCTGCCTAAGGAACCCTTTGGTAAGCATTCACATGAGACTCAAATATCTTCACTTTTCGGACCCATTCACAGAGTTCTAACCACATACCTCTTCCTAACACCTCCTTGTCACCAATTTTCCAATTGTGTTCCTTCCAAGTCCATGACAATTCATCCAAACCATTGTTCATGATCCACGAATCAGTATCGTTGCATTTATGGGCAATTACTCTTCTAGTGAAATGAACAACCTGGTACACTGCTCAAAGTTCAGCTCACTTAGAGGATTTCCCATCACCACTCTGCTTCAGGGAAGTCACAAAAAGGGGCTGTAGAGCTGCAGTTGTCTACTCTGAGTCATTAGCTAAATGACTAGAGTGCTGATGGTGTACCTTGGAATTGGTTCCGAATCACAGCGACCTTGCATAGTGTTTCCAAGGCTGTAAATCTTTACAAGGGCAGAAAGTCTCATCTTTCTCCCACTTGGCTGATAGTTTTAAACTGCAGACCTTGAGGTTAACCACTATGCTACCAGAGCTCTTTAAATAACTAGAGTAGTATACCCATATGTTACCTCCAAAATCCAAAGATGCCCACCAGTCATTGTGCCACATTTTTAGTTGTGGGAATTGTCAGTGCATCACATGACTTAACTCCCTAGAAATTTCACTGAGGGGGATGGTGCCTGAATTTTTGTCAAATTAATTTCCCACCCAATAGCAAATAGATGTTTTACCAATAAGTGTAGTCATTGATACTTCTTCCTTACTAGATCCATTCAACAAAATCTCATAAATGCAATGGACCGTTATGTTGTCTTGTGGCAGGGAAAGGCAATCAAGGTCCCTGAGTATTAAATCAGGACATAGTGCTGGAGAGCTGATTGACCTCTGAGATAAGAACTTAAAGTTTTATTTTTGGCCTTGCCAGCTGAAGGCAAGTTGCTTCTGATGATCCATAGAAACTGGAATTGTAATCACCACCTGGTTAAGTTTACGAAACTTCACTTTTTTTGTTTTTGCAGAGGATAGATTGGTGAGTTGCTGGGGTTGTAGTGGGAATCACCACCTCTGCTGAGTATTTCTGTTCCAATTATGCACTCTGAAACTGGGGAAATCACTACCAGATATGTTCAGGGGCCTACTGGGCCCACAGTGAAATAAATCTTGTAACAAAACCTGTTACAATTATGTCAATTCTTACTCCTAGTGACGTTGTAAGACAGAGTAGACCTGCTTTATAGGATTTCCAAGGCTATAAATGTTTAAGAAAGCATACTTTTACACACTGTCACATTTGGCTGGTGGCTTTCACCAGTGATGGTTTAGTGAGTAGCAGAACATTTAACCACGGAACCACCACTGGTCTAGTTGTTCACATACATGAGTCAAAATAAACTGAAAGCAATGGGTTAAGGAAACCTTGGGGCATAAATGCTGAAGTGCTCCACTACTAAGGAAAAGGTCTGTGTTTTAAATCTGTCAAGTTTGTTTGAGGGAAAAGAAGTTCTGTGTTTTCTGTTCCCACTCATATTTACTATCCGTACAATAGAATGAAATAGTGCATGGTCCTGCACCTTCCTCATAGTTATTGTTATATTTTAGCCCATTTTTGCAGCAACCGTGTCAATCCATCTCATTGAGGACTTTCCTCTTTCTTGTTTACTATCTGCTTTACCAAGCATGATGCTCTTCTCCAGGGACTGGTGCCTCCTAATAACATGTCCAAAGTATGTGAGGTAAAATTTCACTACCCTCGCTTCCCAGGAGCAGTCTGGTGGTACTTCTTACAAGACATCTTGGAAAATGCATGAGGAAGTTCTACTCTGTCCTATAGGGTTGCTTTGAGTCAAAAATGACTAGATTAGAACAGGTTTGGTTTGAGTTTTAATTGGTATATATAGTCACCGTCAAGTTCTTGATTGTAGCACCATCTCTGCAGTCCTTCCAGGAATGCTGCATCGCTTTTGGCTTACTATTTTCCTTGGTAGAGGTAGCTCTAATGACTTCTTGACTTTTTCAACCATAATAGCCCTTATTCCACATTTCAGAGATCCAGTTGCTAAACAAAGCCTTGAAATTATTCTGGTGGGCACTTCTTCTTCTCTGATTTTGACACTATAATTTTTCCACTACAACTTATTGGGATTTGAATTTAGTTATGTCTGTCAATAAAATGGACTTTTATGCAGGCATGAGACAAATTAGCATTGTCTTGAACTTACTTCCCTCAAGTGAGTTCATTGACAAGTCTTCAAATTAACAATTGGTTGCTTCATCAATCAGTAGTGGCATGTGCTTTTTGGCAGGATTTAGGGAGGCAGTGTTCTATATATTGCTAATCCTCCTATATATTCTATTTAAATTCTCAATCAAGCCTTGTCGCGTAAGAGGCAGAGGATGGATTTTAATTTAATCAGAATTTAAATTTAGCAGCAAATAGACTTAAACTTTATTCTCTTATATTGTTTTTTCTAGTCCATCCTGCTGTCACAGAATACCTCTGGATTACAATCTGTTCCTTAATCTGTAACTTTATATATTTGAGCTTTACACTTACTTTCTTGAATCTATACAATTATATGCAGCTCTTATTTTTGCAAGTCTTTCATGTGGTTATAGGGCAATGGACATTTAAGTCAATGTCAGTCAAACAGAAATTTTACTATATTATAGATCTTCATCTTTCCAATACAGTTTGGGTAATAAAACACATTATCTGTCTTGGAAGAGAAACTTTCTTTTTGTTGAGGATATACAAAGGAGTTTCAAAAAGCTCATGCAAAAATCCATCATGTTACAATTCCAATTTTCCCAAAACTTTTTGAAGTCCTTTGTGTTTGTGTCCATGTGAATGTATATGTGTGTGTGTGTGTGTGTGTATTCATTCTGCAGTTCCCTTAATTCAGATTGTTGCTATTCTTGAGTGTCGTAGATTTGGACCATTCATAGTAACCTCTATAGAGTGTCTGAGGCTGTAAATTTTTACAGAAAGCCTCATCTTTCTCCTACAGAGCAGCCAGTGGACTCTACATTGTGGTAGCTGTCCAGTGCTTATTCCACAAAGCCACTCTGCTCCTAATATTGATAGTATACACTTTTATTGCTCCTTTCAAATTATCAAGGGATTTGATGTACTTTTGGATCCTCTCTACTGCCATCTCTTTATCTCTCTAAGCGGACAGCACATAAGGCATCCCTATACCTACTCTCTTTATCATGTGGTCTGGTTGATCCATGGAAAATGCACACGCAAATGCTTCCCCCATAGACTAGGGAAGTACAAGGCACACTAATTCAATCATTGTCTTTTAGCTTGTCCATGAGCAATTAGACTGTTATTAGACGTTGTTGAGATGGTTTCACTCATTGTGAGTCCATGTCCAGCAGAACAAAGCACTGCCCTGTCCTCACAATTGTTGTAATGCTTGAGTCCATTATCACAGCCACTGTGGCAATTCATCTCCTTGAGGATCTTCCTCTTTTTGCTGACCATCTGTTTCACCAAGCATGATATCCTTTTCTAGGGACTTCTCTCTCCTGATAACATGTCTTATAGGACATGAGACAAAATCTTGCCATACTCACACCTAAGAAGCATTCTAGCTGTACTTCTTCTAAGACAAATTTGTTCATTCTTCAGGCAATTCAGAGCAGTTTCTTCATTCTAAAACTGATCAAACATGCAGTCAAAAGATATTGATAATTACCAGTGATTGAAATGCAAAGTTTGGACACAAAGAGGAAGTATCAGTAGGTAGAATTAGAGCCTTGGAGATAGAAATGATGCTTACCAATGACTTCTTCAATGTAAATACTTTTTCGAACAACATTTGGCCTGCACCAAATGGAATATACAGAAATCAAATTGGTTATATTTGTGTGAAGATACAGTGGAAAATCTCCATATAACCTGCCAAAGCAAGCCCAGGGGCAGACTGCACAACAGACTGTCAATTGCTCACATGCAAGTTCAGGCTCAAGCAAAGAAAATTAAAGCCAGTCCACAAGAACTAAAATATGACCTTGAACATATCCCACCTGAATTTAAAGATCATCTCTAGAACATATTTGATGCATTGGACACTAATGACGGAAGACATTAAGAACATCATTCAGAAAGAAAGCAAAAGACAGTGAAAAAAACACAAAGAAGAAAGAAAAAACTAAATGGATCTCTAAAGAGACTCTGAAACTTACTCTCCAGCAAGAGATACTAAAGCAAACGGAATAAATGAGATAAGAAAAGTTGAACAAAAAATTACAAAAGACAGCTCGAGAAAACAAAGTCAAGTATTATAATAAAATGTGACCTGGAGTTAGAAAATCAAAAAGAAAGAATATGCTCAGCATTTTTTGAGCTGAAAGAACTAAAGGAAAAATTCAGTTCTTGACTTCAAATATTGAATGATTCTATGGACAAAATATTGAATGATGCAAAAAAAAAATTTAAAGAAGATGAAAGGAATACACAGATTCACTTTACCAAAAAATTCTTGATGTTCAACTATTTCAAGAGGTAGCATATGATCAAGAGCCAATGGCACTAAAGAAAGAAATCCAACATGTACTGAAGTCACTGGCAAAGAACAAAGCTCTGGGAATTGGTGAAATGCAAATTGAAATCTTTCAACCAACTGATGTATCACTGAAAATACTTACTCATTTATGCCAAGATATTTGGAAGACTTCTAGCAAACTAATTGAAATAGATCTATAAATGTGCCCATTGCAAAGAGAGGTGACCCAAATGGAATGTGGAAATCCTTGGGCAATATCATTAATATCACATGCAAGCAAAATTTCTTTAAAGATAATTTAAAATGACTGCAACAGTACATTGACAGGGAACTGTCAGAGGTTCTACCCCAATTCAAAGTAGAACAAGGAACAAGGGATATCATTGCTGACATCTGATGGATCTTCGCTGAAAACAGAGAATACCAGAAAGATGTTTATCTGTGCTTTATTGACTATGCAAAGACTTTTTTACTATGTGCATAATGAAAAGCTATGGATAATATTGTGAAGAATGGGTATTCCAGAACACTTAATTGTGCTGATGAGGAATCTGTACAGAGACCAAGAGGCAGTCATTCCATCAGAACAAGGAGACACTGAATGGTTTAAAATAAGAAAAGATGTTAGTAAGTGTTGTGTTCTTTCACCATTCTTATTCAGTTTGTATGCAGAGCAAACAATCCAAGAAACTGGATTACATGAAGAAGAATGTGGCATCAGGATTGGAGGAAGCTCATTAACTACCTGTGATATGCAGATGATACAACTTTGCTTGCAGAAAATGAAGAGGACTTAAAATATTTACTGATGGAGATCAAAGAACACAGTGTTTAGTATGGGTCACACCTCAAGGTAAAGAAAATAAAATTCCCCACTACTGGACAAATAAATAACATCATGATAAATGGCGAAAAGGTTGAAATTGTCTAATACTTCATTTTGCTTGAATCAACCATCAACACTTACCTAGGCAGCAGTCAAGACATCATTTTATTAGGCAAGTCTGCCATACAAGAACTCTTTAAAGTACTCAAGAACGAAGATGTAAGTTTGAGAACTAAGGTGCACCTGGCTCAAGCCATGGCATGTTCAGAGAAAATTGGACAATGAATAAGGAAGACTGCAGAAGAATTGATCATTTTAGTTATGGTGTTTTAGAAGAATATTACCATGGACTGCCAGAAGACCAAACAAATCTCTGTTGGACGAAGTACATCCAGAAAGCTCCTTAAAAGCCAGGAGGGCGAGACTTCAACTCTCATAATTCTGACAGATTGTAGGAGGGACCAGTCCCTGCAGAAAGACTTCATGCTTGATAAAGTGGAGCGTCAGCAAAAAAAAAAAAGGAAGACCCCCAAGAAGATAGATTAGCACTATGGCAGTACCAACAGGTTCAAGAATAACAACAATTGTAAGGGTGATGCAGGACTGGACAGCGTATTGTTCTGTTGTGAATATTGTGGATATGAGTTGGAACCAACTCAATGTCCCCTAACAACAACATACTACTCCATTGTGTCACTCCATAAAAACACAGATTACTACAGTGAGTAGCTCCACTGAAGTCTCTCTTGTTATCTTTGAAGTGATAAATAGGCACTGCACTTAGCTCATCAAAACATAGCAAAAATACTTTTCATAAAGCCTAATCTTTTAATATCTTCAAGCCTAATCTTTTAAAATCTAACTTAAGCTTCCCAAATTTATTGAAGATATTAAAAGGTCAGGCTTTTCTGTGGGTTAATGCGCTAGACTGCAAAGTCAGTTTGAACTGCGAGGTTGGTGGTTCAAGCTCACCAGTTGCTCCTTGGAAACCCTCTACAGGGTCGTTATGGGTCAGAACCCACTTGACGGCACTTAACAACAACAACAAGATCTAACTAGTTCTTATACATATTATTTGAAATTTCCATTATTCTAGCATCTCATTTCTGTGTCTTACTCTTTGAGCCATAGACTCTTCTCTAAATGTGCTTAGTTGCCCATTTTTCCCTTAAAGAGTGGCATATGATTCCAGGTGTGCTTTCAGCACTACACAAAATATTGTTGTTAGATACTGTTTAGGAGTCCTGGTGTGGTGCTGTAGGATAAGCATTGGACTGTAAACCACAAGGTAGGCAGTTAAAACCCACTATCTGCTCCTCAGAAACCCTCTACAGGGTTGCTATGGGTCAGAACTGACTCAATGACACTTAACAACAACAGGTATTGTTCAGTTTGGTTCCAACTTGTAACTATTGAGTGGTCCTCTTTTTCAGCGACCTCTACATTAACCAAACATGATGTCTTTCTCCAGAGACTGGTCCCTCCTCAAAACATGCCCAACACACAAGAGACATTCAAGCTATCTTCTTCCAAGATGGCTATACTTCTTCCAAGACAAATTGAGTTGTTCTTCTGGAAGCTCATGGTAAATGAAAATACTCTTCAGCAAACCGTAATTCACATGTATCAGTTCTTCTTTGATCTTCCTTATTGTCCACTTTTGCATGCAAATGAGACAAATTAAAATTCTATGGTTTAGGTCAGGCATATCTTCATCCTCAAAGTGACATTCTTACTTTTAAACATTTTTAAAAACTCTTTTGCAGCAGGTTTGCCAATAATGATAACATCCTTTGATTTCTTGATTGCTACTTCCATGGGAGGAAATGGATAACTGTTGTTAAATTGAGGGTATTTAAATCATTGAGATTGAACAAGTATAAGATCTGTTGAATGTAAAACTGATGATCTGTTCTGTAAACCTTCACTTAATTAACAATAAAACATTCAAAAATAAAAAGGCACTTATAATAAACATGTCCTTGGTCTTGAAAATGCTACCATGTGATCTTGATCATTTTTTCTATCACCACAAAAATTGTTTTGCTACTACTTATCCTCCTTTATTACCTATGCTTGTGTTCTACTCACCAATAACTTTGATTTCTTATTTAATCACTTTCAGGCTGCAGATGACAGTGTACTCTTCAATTCCTTTGTCTGTGGCATTAATGGTAAATAGGGGTGTAATTTTACAGGTGGTTGGTTCCAGTTCACTAGCCATTCAGCAGAAGAAAGATGAGGCTTCTGCTCCCATAAAGACTTCCAGTGTTGGAAATCCCATATAGGGTTTTCAACTCTACGAGTTAGAATCAACTTGATAGTAGTGGGTTTGTTCTTTTGGGTTTTGATCTTCATGTAGACATATGTATGTTATTCTATCACTGACAGTATTGTACTTCAGGATAGATCTTGAAATGTTCTGTTTGATGATGAATTAAAAGTCATAAAAATGAAATGGGACAGAAGATGAAAAGAAGAAAATTGGCATTTTCTGAAAACATGTGATATGAAACTGTGATATATGTTTTCATATAAGTGAGATAATAGTGTTTTTTCTAAATGCAGTGTGGTGGGGGCAGTATGTATTATTATTAGTGACTTTTTAAAAAATATTTTTCCTGAGGTAAAAGAGTTTATCATAGAGTGATAAAGTTTCCCATCATGACTAAATATTGGGTTTTGTCCTTAATCTATGTTGTCCTCTGTCTCTTTTATATTCTCGAATTGCAATATACATTTTCTTTATCCAGTTGTGATGTTTATAATGTAATTCCTTATGTTTTAATTTATGATCCTTTCTTAAGCTGTCTTTTCTTAGCTGGCCCTCAGACTACTTCCAACTTTTTACATCTAAATGAATTTGATGAAATTCATGAAAGCAAACACAAAGTGATTCGAATAATCCCAAATAATTGGAATCCTCCAAATCTTCCAAGTTCATATTTCTTCATAAATACCCAAATGTTAGGTAAATTCAATTTTAATTGGTTAAAGAAGAAATTCTGACATAGTTTTTTTTGGAGCAGATTCTTCTATTGACCAAATGGGTCTTTCATTTAATATTTATAGATCTTGTTTCCAGAATCTATTTCAATGCATTTTGTGTAAATATGGGGACAGATTATTTTTAGGGCTCTGTTATCTTCATATGATGGATAAATTTTGTTTGAAAAGTATTTTCATTTATGCAACACTGTCTTTGGGTAACTCTAATCTGAAATGTCAGGTTTTTTATCTACATTTGCTTTAGTCATAACTTTGAATAAGAAAATGAGTTATAATTAGATTTCAAGAAAGGTGTAGTCCTATATTCTACTAATTTTAGAAAGTACACAGGACCAGCCTCAGAATGGATTATGTGCAAACACCATATTATTTACAGCAAACTAAATATAATGCCTTGATTTGGCACTGACTGCCTGATATTTCTCTTGAAAACTGTTACATATGTTTGGTTTGAGTTTCCGCCAAAATAGCAAGATTGCTAAATATCTTTCATGTATTTCTTATTAAATGGAAGGAAGGAATTACAGATTATCTTAGTTTAACTTTGCTACAACTCTTCAATGGACACTAATTCTTTTCACATATAAAAGTAAATAATGTTCAACTATGAAAAGTAAATATATGAACACTAATCTATTGTAATTGCAATGTGCAAATTCATTTTTATACCTAAACAAACTTCGTCCATAATAAAATGAATCACTTACAAATCACATGTAAAATATAGTAAGATTATAATTATGCAGAAGCTGATTATCCAGGTTGTCAATTATTCAAGGATTTTGCTTCCCCCTCCTTCTTTTTCCTGCTGTCCAACATTCGGACAGTTATCACCTTGTTAGTATTTCGACTCTCTGCTTGTTAGTGAGATTGGCAGGGGAAGGGAAAAGGTGTGAAAGCTTAAATCAGTAGATATTATTAGTTGTAAGAATTTCCCAAGGAAATTGGTGGAAGAAGAGTTTGAAGCTAAGTGTTAAAATTATGTTGGGGATATGTGTGTTTCATTTATTGTTGTTTTTCTAGCCCTCCAATTCCAGAAAGTTATAAGAAAATATAAGGCTTACAAGGTGGCAGAAAATTATTTTCAAAGGATACTGTCTGAGAAAATGTTATTAGATGAAAATGCTTTTTTAAAACTGCATATTAAAATGCTAATAATTCAGACATTTTGTGTTAGAAAACATAATTTGTCCCCTAATTGAATTGTTCAAATACACAATTAACTAAACGTTTACAAAATTTTCTTGATGTATCTTTCTAATGTGGAAATATATGAGTCTGAAAATCAATGTTACACATATTTATATTTTGAAGATAGCACAATATATTACAAGTTTAATGTCTTAATTTATTTTAGTTAAAAGTTATGGAGTTCCATTAGCAAATCTGAGTGTATTTGAAAGTATTTTCTCTGTATTTATAAATATGATATGAAATTCATCTGACTTGAATCATTGTCCCTTTGCTTTTCACTCTCAATAAACTTCAAAATATCATGTAAGCATTAAGTTTTTCAATTATTCAGCCAGAAACTACTTAGTGAGCATCAGTTTCATGCCCAACACACTAGTATACATTTGGAGAAAAGTGGCAAGCAATTCAGACATTATCCAGCCCCAGAATTCTCATAGTCCAATAGGAAAGACAGAAAATGTAATTCCATGATCTCTTTTGCACTCTGATTCAGAGTGAGCCTAACCACAGAATGATAAAGGGCAGACTGAAGAATCAAAACACAGAAATAGTTGTTGTCACTATTATTGTCAAGTGTTGTCATTGTTGTTGTTAAGTGTCTTCCAGTTGTTTCTTTCTCATAGTGACCTAGTATAAGCTTTCTGAGGCATGCCTGAACCACCGACCTTTCACTTAACCATCCAGTGCTAATCTTAAAGCACACACCCAGACTCCCTAGAGTACAATATTTCTGCTCTGGGCTTAATAGTTAGATTTCTATGTAGAAGTATTCAGTTTAAAGACAGTTATCACTGTAACAGAAAAAAAGAAGTCTGTAATAGCTAGACTATCACAAATATGCTTACTGCTTACTTCATTTTCTGTATTTATACAAAATCAAATACCATTGTCTCTTTGTTCCCCACTTTGACTCTTCTCATGATTCAACCAGTACCACTCTCAGGGTTCCTTTTTCACCTGGGAAGTCTCAAAATAATACATCTTGTATTGCCCATTTTTGTTTGACTGCCAGGTCATTTTTTATGTGGAGTCATTTACTGTTTTTCGTTC
>NW_006408530.1:2340994-2341920 GCF_000296735.1 Chrysochloris asiatica | reverse complement strand
AAGAATGAAGTCCTTGACAACTTCAATCTCTTCTCCATTGATAAGAATGCTGTTTATTGGTCCAGTGGTGAGGATTTTTGTTATCTTAACATTGAGATGTAATCCATATCAAATATGCTCTTAATTATGCTGAGGAATTTCCCCTCAATTCCTACATTGTGGAGGGTGTTTATCAGGAATGGATGTTGGATATTGTCAAATGCCTTTTCTGCATCAAGTGATATGATCATGTGGTTCTTTTCTTTTTTCTCATTTATTTGGTGGATTACATTGATTGTTTTTCTAATGATGAATCATCCTTGCATCCCTGATATGAATCCCACTTGATCATGATGTATTATCTTTTTGATGTGCTGCTGGATTCTATTGGGTAGGATTTTGTTGACAATTTTTGCATCTATGATCATGAGGAATATTGGTGTATAGTTTTCTTTCTAGTGTCATCCTTCCCTGGTTTTGGTATGAGGATTATGTTTGCTTCATAAAATGTATTAGGAAATTTGCAAACCTTCTCTATATTCTGGAATAATTTGAGTAGAATTGGTGACAGTTCTTCCCTGAATGTTTGGTAGAACTCACCAGTGAAGATATCTGGGCCTGGACTTCTTTTGGTTGGGAATTTTTAATGATCGATCAATTTCTTCCTTTGTTATGGGTCTGTTCAGGTTTTCTATTTCACTCTGTGTAAGTTTAGGTATGTGGTGTTTTTTAAAAAATGTATCCATCTCTTCTAAGTTTTCAAATTTGTTGGAATACAACTTTTCATCATATTCTGTTTGATTTCCTTTGGTTCCATTGTGACATCACCCATGTGGTTTCTAATGCAAGTTATTTGTGTCTTCTCCCTCTTTTATTTTGTTAGGTTTGCCAATGGTCTGTCAATTTTGTTAATCCTTTTAAAGAACCAGCTTCTTGTCTTGTTGATT
>NW_006408530.1:2338437-2340252 GCF_000296735.1 Chrysochloris asiatica | reverse complement strand
TTGCTTTATATATCTTGGAGCTATTTCGTCGGGAGCATAGATATTTATTATGGTTATGTCATCTTGTTTAATTGGCCCTTTAACCATGAGATGATGTCCATCTGTATCTATTATGCTGTTTTTTTCCTTAAAGTTTATTTTATCAGAGATTAGTACTGCCACTCCTGTTCGTTTTTTATTGCAATTAGCTTGGTGTATATTTTTCCATCCTTTGACTTTTAATCTTTTTTGTCTCTGTGGGTGAGATGTGTCTCATGCAGACAGCATATTGAAGGATCTTGTTTTCTTATCCATTCTTCCACCCTCTGTTCTAAACAGGAGCATTTAATCCATTTGCATTCAGTGTAATTACTGATAGGTGTGGATTGTTGCCATTATGTTTGTTTTTTTGTGATGCTGCTGCTTTCTTTGTTGTATGTATCTTCCTTTGCTGAGTTCATGCATGTGTCTTCCTTTGTGAGTTTCCTCATAGTTTGAAATGTTTCCATGTTATTCTTGGATTTCATTTTCTTGGTATGTTATGAAGTGTTCATTTTCTTTGAGGTTACCTTATAGTCCATTAACAAATCCCTCCATTTAGTACAGTCTATTTTATCCTGTAATCTACCTGACCTTCTTACCGTCTGGTTCTGTATTCCTATGTGTTTACCTACTTTTACATTGTAATTTTTTATTATAGACTGACCTCTCAGATTCTCTGAGTTTGTTCTTATAGTTTTGCTGTTTTCGACTCTTCCTTCTGTCAATTTAGTTCTGGGAGGTGCTGCCTTGTATGTCAATCTCTTGTTGTTGTCTGTTCTTGTTGGCTTTCAGTCCATAGAACTCCCTTTAGGATGTTTTGTAGTGCACGGTTGGCTTTGGAAAAATTTGTTAGCTTCTGCTTATCCTGGAATGTTTTGATTATACCATCATATTTTATTTATAGCTTTGCTGGATAATGGATTCTTGGTTGACAGTTTTTGTTTTTCTTTCAGGGTTTTATATTTGTCTCCTCATTGCCTTCATACTTGCATGGTTTCTGCAGAGAGATATGAGGTTAATCTAACTTGCTCACCTCTGTATGTAATGCTTATCTTTTCCCTAGCTGCTTTCAGGATTCTTTTCTTAATCTTTGATTTTGGAAAGCTTGCTATGTCTCAGTGATTTTCTTTTGGGATCTCTCCTTACTGGGGTTCATTGAGCTTCTTGAATGTTTTCTTTTCACTTTTCAGTATGTCAGCGAACTTTTCTCCCAGCAATTCTTCAACTATTTCCTATGTGTTCTTCTCCCTGTTCTGGAATGCTGATAATGCTTAAGTTATTCCTCTTCATATGTCCAACATGAATCTTAGAACGTCTTCAGATTTTTTAATCCTTTTTTTCTGTTTGCTCTTCTATTATAGTGGTATTGAGAGATTTGTCTTCCAGCTCTCTAGTTCTGCTTTCCATCTCTTCTGTTCTATTCTTTTGCCCTTTCTGTGTATTGTCAATTTCTGATATTCTGTTATTGATCCTTTGAACCTCTTTCTGTAGGTTTTGAATTGTTTCTAATGCTGTATCTATATTATTTGATGGTTCATGTAGCCCTTTCCTGACTTCTTCCTTATTTTAGTCAACTCCATTGTAAAGTGTTTTCAAACATTTTATAATATTTTTTCTGAATTTCTTCTCAGGCATTTCTAAGGCCTGCGCTTAATTTAGGATGTAGTCCAGGTCTACCTCTAGGTCATTTGTCTCAGACATTTTATCTTGTTTCTGGACATGTACTAATAAGGTCGTCTACTTTTTCTTCTTGGACATGTTTAGTGTTTATCTGTGGCCTTAATACTTAATTGA
>NW_006408530.1:2335815-2337591 GCF_000296735.1 Chrysochloris asiatica | reverse complement strand
AACCCTAAATGTGCAAAAAAAAAAAAAAAAAAAATCAGAACAAAGCAAAACCGACAAAGTGTACTGTTGTATTGTCCACCTTTGCTCTGAGGTTACCTTGACATCATTCCGTGGTGGGTATGTTCCCCCACTTGGTCTTGCCATTTGGTCTCACCCAAGTTGTCAGCTGCTCCGGGCTGCTGAACCTGGCAGATTCAAAAATATGTGATTTATTACTTCTGCTACAAGTTCCACTAGCTAGCCTTCAAACTTTTTAAATATTCCTACCTATGTGGTTCAGAATTTTCAAGCTCTGCCCTGAACCCACTTTGCCTGGTATTCTGTGGTATTGCTGAGGGCGAACTTCACTGCATTTCTACCCTATCCACCATCAAGCAACACTTCTTGTTATATTTTCTTAAAAGTTGGATAAAAGCTCCTGATGTTATTTATTTGTAACATAAACCAATACAATACCTATCACTTTGTTTTATATTGATTTTTTCTAGAACTATTGCCCATCATTAAGTGTTAGAACTATAGTCAGCCAATAAAAATTGACACTGATGAAATAAAAAGAAAAATCAACATATGAAATAATGTGCTTCATTTTGGACAGGAACTTATTTAAAATGCCTATCATGTAATAAAAATTATAAAAAATAATGTTTTAATTTCCTTCAGATTAGATTAATGGTGAAAACTTTTCTTTTCATATTTGCCTCAATAATTAGATATTGTATTTGGTTTGTTTCTGAATTGCTATTGTTAACTTTTTATTTTAAAAACAAGATACTGACTTTAAAGATTCTGCTCTGTTTCCAATTGTTGTACAATTCCTCTGTTACTAAGCATTCCTGAGTGATCATGAATAATTTTAAGTTATGCTTTGGTGTACTGAGGCTGTGGGATTAAAATGTCAAATTAGAAAGAGAAATGAGGGTCAAACATCTTCCCTGGTGTCTTCTTCACTAAATTAACCTAAAATTGAGAATTCTCAAATGTTTGAGTCAGAATCCATAAAACTGAGCAATGACAATGAGTTTTTTTGATGCTGATTGATTTTTTTCACATATTGAAGACAATATAAAATCACTCATGAAAAAATAAGTATATAGGTTTGTTATTCAAAATATTAAAGTAAGTACTCAACTAGCTTTATTATCCCAATAAATGGTTGGCATAAAGAGTGAGTTTACAATCAAAGGAAGAAACTCATTTTATTGACAACTATCAGACTGGAACAATTTTTTAAATATCCCATTTGATATAAAAATAACAATATGAGACAAACTAACACAGAGAATAAGAAGTCAGTATATTTAGGTTGAGTTTATAGTCTTAATATTTACAGATATTAAATACCTTGAAAATATGACCTAGCTTGGATGGCTTATTGATCAGAATTCCATCAGATAAATATAAGGAAGTTTGACAGAGAGAGCAACTGTAAATTGCTACGATTTGATGATGCGGACCTTTGCTTATGGATGTAGTTACTCAAAATTCCAACCAAAATGGAAGGATTCTTCATATCAAAGATCAAGATTGTTCCTGCAATCTCAGTATACTGGGTTAATAGGGACAGGCAACTTAGACTTTGGCTTCCAAAAATGGGGAGCTATAAAGGCAAAACGTGGCTGGATTACAAGCTTTCATGAATGTATTTAGTTTCAGAATGAGGGTGTAAGAAAAAGAATCCCCACCTAATAGTTTTCTAGATTGTCTAGATGAGTCTGGTGAAAGGGATGGAAGAGGATGGGGATAGGATGTTTTTGATTCAATAATAATTGTTAT
>NW_006408530.1:2333055-2334405 GCF_000296735.1 Chrysochloris asiatica | reverse complement strand
AGAGAGAGAGAGAGAGAGAGAGAGAGAGAGAGAGAGTTTGAGAAAGAGAGAAAGAGAGTCCTGCTGTGCCACTACAGAATAATACAATGGACCACAAGGTGAGTTTGAACCACAAGGTCAGTGGTTCAAATACATCAATTGCTCCTCAGAAACCCTATAAAGGGTTCCTATGAGTTGGAGCCAACTCGATGGCAGTTAACTATATATATATATTTGGAAGGCACTCACATATGACTGGGGAAGAGCAGCCCTCTCAAAGTAGAGTTGATCATAATGACATGAAAGGAGCAAAGCTTTTGGGACCTTCCTTTGCTGATGATACACAGCTAAAAATGAGGAGAAGCAGCTGTAAACATCCATTAACGGAATGTATGAAGTATGAATCTAGGAAAATTTGAAGTAGTCAAAAATGAGATGGAATGCATAAAGATCGATATTCTAGGCATTCACTGGTGAGCTGAAATGTACTGGTATTGGCCCTTTTCAATCCACAGAGTCATGATTTATTATGCTGGTAACAACAGATCCAACAGGAATGGTGTCACATTCATTGTTAAAAAGAACATTTCAAGATCTATCTTGAAGTACAATGTTGTCTGTGATAGGAAAATATCAATACACCTACAAAGAAAATCAGTTAATACTATTGCTAAAATTTATGTACCAAGCCAGTGATGATGAAACTTAAGAATTTTACCAGTTTCTTCAATTGATCAAATATACTATCAAGATGCATTTATAATTACTCATGATAGGAATGTGAAGGTTAGAAACAAAGAGGAAGAATCAGCAATAGGAAAACATGTCCTTATTTCTTCCAATTGTGTGTTAAATCTCACACTATTCGGGAACAACAAGAAATTCTTAGAAGAGGTATTTTGCAGCAGATTTGCTTAATGGAATACGTTGTTTGATTTCTTGACTAATATTTTAGCCAGAAAACATTAGTTTTCTGGATTCAGAAGAGAATGTGGAATGAAAGATATCATTGCTAATGTCACATGGATCTTAGCTGAAAGCAGACAATATCAGAAAGATGTTTACTTGTGCTTTATTGCATACACAGAGGCATTTGACTGTGAAGATCATATCAAACTGTGGATAACATTGTGAAGAATGAGTATTCCAGAACACTTAATTGTGTTCATAAGGAACCTGTACATAGACCAAGAGGCAATAATTTGAACAGTACAAGGGAATATTGAGTGGTTTAAAATCAGGGATGGTGTTCATCACGATTATATTCTTTCACCATATTTATTCAGTCTGCATTCTGAGAAAATAATCTTAGAAACTGGTTTATATGAAGAAAAATGTGACATCAGGATTGGAGTAAGACTCATTATTAGC
>NW_006408530.1:2331414-2332898 GCF_000296735.1 Chrysochloris asiatica | reverse complement strand
AAAGATTGAAGTTGTCAAAGATTTCATTTTTCTTTGATTCACAATGAACACTCATGGAAATATTAGTCAAGAAATCAAACAACATATACCATTAAGCCAATCTGCTGCAAAATACCTCTTTTAAGAATTCTAGAGCAAAGTTATCAGTTAGAGGATGAAGGTGCAAAGAATATTGAAAGCACTATTGACTCCTGACAGAAGAAACAAATCTGTCTTGGAAGAAATACACTCAGAATGTTCCTGAGAAATCAGGATGGCGAGACTTAGTCTCTCATACTTGTGTTGCCATGTTACCAGGAGAGAACAGGCAGTGAAGGGCCAGAGAAAAAGAAGACCCTCAACAAATGGATTGACAGAGTGGCAGCACCAATGGGTTCATATTACAAAAAACAATTGGGATAATGGCACAGGAACAGATAGTTTTTTATGTTGTTTTATATAAAATTAGTTGCTATGACTCGGAACTAACTGGATGGCATCTAACAATTATTAGGTGTTATGGGATCAGTTTATTTATAATTATGGAAAAGAATCAGATTACATATTATGCCTGGTCAAGCACATTCTTCAAGTTCATTTTAATATTATAATTCTTGTGTCGTTTGTGCCAATTCATTTCACTGATGGATTCTTAATTTTTTTTTTCCTTAAATTCGATTTACCAAGCATGATGTCCTTTTCTACCATTTGCCTTTCCTGATGATATAAGAAAAATACATGAGCTGAAGTTTTGCCATCTACCTTTCTAAGGAACATTCTGATTGCATTTCTTCTAAGGTTGATTTGTTCATTCTTTTCTCAGTCAACATTATTGCAAACACCATGATTCAAATGCATTAAGCCTTCTTTTTCATTGTCTAGCTTCTATATGTATATGATTCAATTGAAAAAACATGGCTTGGGTCACAAGCCCTTTAGTCATAAAAGTGGTTTATTTACTTCATAAAACATTAAAGAGGTCTTTCACTTCATATTTACTCAATGCAATGTGTTTTTTGATTTACTTATTACTACTTCCATTGTTTTTGCTGTTGTTGTTAAGTGTCATCCAATTGGCTTCAATTCACATCCACCCTGTATAGGGTTTCTGAGGATGTAAATCTTAGCTGGAGCAAAAAGCCATATCTTTCTCACCTGGAGTGACTAGTGGGTTCAAACCACTGACATTGTTGTTCCCAGTCCAGTGCAGAGGTAGGGAACAAAATCATTTGGTCTGGCCCTAATAAGTCAACTGCAGATTTAGCCATCATATTGTTGTTATTGTTGTTGTTGTTGTTAAGTGCCATTGAGTCATTACCAACTCAATGTGACCCTATGAACAACAGAATGAAACACTGCCCAATCCTGGACCAATCTCATAATTGTTGTCATGTTTGAGCTCATTGATACTGCCACTTGACCAATCCATCTCACTGGGGGTCTTCCTCTTTTTCTCTGACCCTCCACCTTACCAAACATGATATCCTTCTCCAGCAACTTGTCCC
>NW_006408530.1:2328095-2329154 GCF_000296735.1 Chrysochloris asiatica | reverse complement strand
AGATATGTTCTTTTTGACAATGATTGCAACACCATTCCTCTTCAGTTTGTCATTCCTGGTGTAGCAAATCATGTGACTGTCATATTCAAATAGGCCAATATCAATCCATTTTGGCTCACTAATGCCTAAGATATCAATGTTTATGTGTTTCATTTAATTTTTTACACTTTCTAATTTTCCTAGATTCATACTTTGCACATTCCACCTTCCAATTATTAATGGATGTTTACAGCTGTTTCTCTTCATTTTGAGTTGTGCCCTATGAGCTAATGAAGGTCCCATGGGCTTTACTCCCATGGACTTTACTCCATTCCTATCATCATGGTCAACTTTACTTTGGGGAGGCAGCTCATCCCCAATTGCATTTTGAGCAGTGGCATAGCCTCCAGAATCACAGAAACTCACAAGCCACCACAGTAATATAAACGGACAGACAAATGGTGGAGACATCATATTGTGGTGGTGATGGTCATGCGCCATCGAGTCATATATATTAGGAGTGAGTTAATTTAATGTTTGACCAAATGTAGCAGGATTACTTTTAAGCTGATAATTTTGTATGGCCCATGAATGATGTTTTAATTTTGGCAGAAAAAAAAGCTTCCCCAACCCTGCTCTAGAGTCTCTGCACTCCTGCTGTTTCCATGAATATTGATTGTTGATCCATGTTTTTACCAATTTCTTCTACACTTAAGATGCTGTTTATTGATGCAGGTGTGAGGAATTGTTTTCTTCACCTTTGGTGAATAAATACTGAATACTTTCATCTTTGATTTTTATCAGCAAGTGCTTCAGTTCTTCTTATTGGCAAAAGAGGTTGTGCCATCAGCAGATTAAAAGTTGCTAGTGAGTTGTGTTACAATCTTGGTTTTATTCTTCTTCATATTGTCCCATCTAATGGGTGTGTGTTCAGCATATAGATTGAATAACTAAGATGACACACCAGGAGTCCCTATATGTATATACTTATACATACGTATGTGAGTGTATATATATATATTTACACTAATATATTACACACTTGTGTATACATACATGTTGTTGTTAAGTGCCATTGAT